>NW_019213671.1:0-15263 GCF_002532875.2 Varroa jacobsoni
ATATTAAAATACCTGCGTGAGATGAACGAACTAAATATACATACGATATTATGTGATCATATAATTTAAAGTTTGAAGAACTGCTCTACTTCCACTTGGCAACAAACGACTAATATTACATAAATGTGATAGGCTCCACTTACTTTCTCATCGCTTAGTTATCAGCTGATCACTATCAGTTATCACTAACCGATATAGACGATTTTAGCGGAAAGTCTGTTTACCTACTTTTAGGTGTCTCTTTGTCATGCTTTGGAATCAAAGCCGATTCCGAAAAGCTAGAAACGCGTCACTGGTCGTCTTATTTTAGCGCTATTTATTATTAAGACTAAGCTCTCTTACCTCACTATACTACCCGCCTCACCCCTAATACCTTTAATATTATAGAATAGCATGGCCATATGCTATATAGACGTTACCGGTTCGACAGACAAAGTCAGCCTAGGTCATGCGTTATGCTAGCACATTCCTATAAATGTCCGGTAATCAAAAGCTCGAGCAGCTTTTTAATAAACGTAAAGCTAGCAGATATATTTTGGCAATATTTACATCGGTTCACAATGTTAGTAGGTGAAAGATCGACAAAAAAATCTTCAGTAAAACAAGGGTCTGTTCTTGATCCAGTCAGATTGAAAGGCTGAACACAAAAAATTAGCACAAATCAAACGAAAGAGCTATTTGCTGTGATCATGCAGGCTCTTCATCTATAGCGATAAACGGCTCTTGGGCGGCTTTTTGCTTTTTTTCATAGGAGTCATGAAAGTTGTTATATAGAAACTGCCACATATGTTTTATATGTACAGGGCTTAATTTTTAAAGAAGCCATCTTTCTACATTTTTTTTTTTTGTTTTTACATTATCATCGTAACGCACGCTTCAAGAAGTCCCAAACAGGGAGCACATTGCCTATGCTTTATTTCGCTCAAAGGCAACTCGTACGGTTGTTTGAAATGCTGTGGTGTAATTGCCTTCCTCGTGGTATTAACATGAACCTTGGATTCGGTAAGAAAAAATGTTCCACTAAAGGTTTTTCGTTTATGGCCTTTGCAAATTCGATGGATTCTATCAGCATTTTACATCCGAAAAACTAAGCCCACATCGATGGGCGTTGATTTTTACGACCTTTAAACTGATGATTGTCTGACGTCACTTAAACAGCTTATAGTCATAGAAAATTATACATCTCGGTGCGTCGTTTTCCAGTTGTTCAAATCTTTCGACCCGCTAAATAGCTCGAAACATTAGATGCATACGCAAGTTACTTGAATATCTTTTATAGACCAAACTAATCTTTGCGAAATTAATGAAAAACGAGTCTACTTTACGGCTGTCTTCGACTTTATTGAACCTTTTTTTCAGGAAAAAAAAAAAAAAATGTATTATTGGCCAAATGTCGCCGTCCCCCAGACGCACTTGGTACAAGTACATTTCACAGAATACATCATCCTTTCAGCTTTTCCTATCATTCGTTGGTGAATGATCAGCCATCTTCTAAGTGATTCAGATCGGTATGTTTTTTTTTTTGGATAATATTTTTCGTTTTTTATAAAGTTACAATATCGATGAGAGAGCTATTTTGCATTATGAGAGCGACACCTTGCTGCATTTGTCTCAGTGTTGCTAAGAGATCCTATGGAAGATACAATAATTTCAGAGAACATGTCTATCTTCATAGGCCGCGTTATTCTATGATGTATTGAATATTACAAAATGTATACATACTTATCATACATGAGTGCTGGGCACTCTCTTGATTCGTTGTTCTTGTCAAGTCAATTTCTTTTGCATGAAAAGGCGTCCGTTTAAACGTTGGATAACACCGAGAGACTCGTATTTAGGTGGTCGTTTTTTGAATCGTAAACCTTATTTCACCTAAGGGACAATAAACTAGTCTCCTAATATATATGAGGCTATATGGTGATGTTTATTATTTTTCTCTATCATCATTAACGCACATAGCTGCTCTTTGTGTCGTTACTTATTTTGCGTTTCACGTTACCCTTATGTATAATAGGGTGTGTGTGTATATGTATGAATGGAATTAACAGATTCACAGTTTTATTAGGATCAACGTGTTCTGCCCGCCTGTCCGCACTTGCCGTCACCGCTACATAGGGCCTAAACTGTTGCTGTTTTGATGCATAGCGCGACGTCCCATGCTAATCTATGGCACTCGCCAAGATTTGATTAATGTACTATACTAGTTAATATTTTTGCTAATTTTCTGCATTTGTCTTTCGTTTTGGTGTCCCTTTTAATTGACATCAGTCACGCGGTTCCGGTAAATATGAGTCTCCTACAGCGTCGACCTGTTTTTTTGCCCGTCTGTTTTACACACAACAAGTTCGTCTGGAAGTTTTCTGCTTTTTTTTTCAAGTTCACCATCAGTCAACTGCCGCCAACTCACGCACAACTCTCTCGTTTATATACGAAGGCTAACGTTGTATTTGCCACAGCGAGTTAACGACCGGAAGGTAGTAACCCTAATTGATTCCGTAGGCACGCATCTTAGTCTATATATTTGCCCCCCACTATGCCGTCATAAGTAATAGAGAGTTAATTTCGTAGTGACTAAAATGAAACATGTGATTCATCCTATATCACTAGCAAGGTCGAATCGAATGAGAGAGCCTTTCCTATTCTAAGATGGCAGGAAAACATATAATTTCGATGTATTATGATAAGCGGAAGTGTTACATAATAAAGAACGACCCGCTTTATCCAAATGTTCCGTTCGTATTTGATGAACATTTCCAAATGCTCTAATTAGCATTGACAGTACGAAAAGCTAACATTAAATAAATTTGATATTATCTAAATTAGAAATGTTTCATAGAATCATTATGCTGACAATTGAAAACTCAATGAAACAATCTACTCGTTAGGACTACTCGTATAGAAACGTACACGATCACAAATATCTTCTGACGGAAAACAGAAATATAAGGAAACTAATGGGGCCAACGGACGTGCGTCGTGCCCGTACATATGAAAGCAGACATTATATAGCAAGGTCCGATGGACGTCGTCTGCAGATAATTATTATCGAACCTCTCTACAAACAACTCCAAGAAGCCGAACGACACAGCGTTGTCGCTCAAGCACACGAAAACCCCTCCGAATTTCAAGTCAACATTAATAGCTATCGGGCCCAATCCAGTAAACGTGCATGAATCAATCATGCCCAAATTATCACAGCTGCCATCGATTAATAGTTGGACTGTCTTCAGCCGTTCGAGCTAGTATTACGTAACTCTATAGTGCAAACGATTGAACAATTCATTTGAAGTTCTGATACTTTGGTAAAGTAAGTAAAATTAAGTTCATGTTAGATGTGCCACTTTAGCGCACAAAGCCGTGGGGGATGCTTGGTACGCTGTTCTAGACCTTCGGCAAGCGTCCCGAACGAGCCGGTTCGTTACGTCCACGTTCGGCGCAGCGTTCACTACCGACGTAGTCTATTACCCAAGATGATAAACTCGAGCAGATGTCTATCTAAATAAATGCCAGTTTGCCGCACAAGGGACACATCTCGCTTTGCTCGCCAAATAAAGTAAGCTCGACATCGAGAGAATGAAAGTATCTCTTTTTGGCTTGAAAAACATATCATTTGCCAATTTCGTTGCGAAGGTATGAAACAGTAATTGCGTAAATTATTTTCTATCGTATGCACAGTATAGGACATATCTATTAATGTTTTGGCTAGTACCGCTTTGCCTTCTAGATAAATTGCTACTGTGACATACACGGTCCTGAAGCGGGTGATAGATTCTGATGTGGGAATTTATTTGAGTGAACTTGATTCGGGCATAGGTTGGTCTACTAGTTTACTTGTACAAGGTCAAATAAATTAAATAAGCACCCTTTGTTTGTTAAGAGGCTTTAGTCAGTTGAAAATGCTGGCTTCCGGAAAAGTGTTCTATTTTTTTGTCCTTTAAGTGTGAGTATCTGTTTTAGCGTATAGGTTCTAGCAACATCACTATATTCTCCAAACAAGCGCTTGAAACATCGATTCAAATCGAACAAGTTCCAATGCACACACTATGCGCCTCCGAGATCTCTAGCCTCGTCCTGACTTGGCGTCATGTACGTCCTTATGGCGTAACGACGTCCTACTTTCTATCATGATCTATTATTTACTAGGTGAAGGACTCCGTAATTGATATAACTCGTCTGATACATTGTGACCGCCGAACGCATAAGCTGAGCGCTCAAATCGCCGAGCGGACCTTTTGTTATAATTTACCTGGTGTGTCCGGCAGCGGCCTGAGTACTGCGAACAACTTTCTTTCTACACGTTAGCTGTCCATAGAAGTTATTAAAACCAACAAAAAATTGATATTCTAGATCTTAATTCGCTGTGATTACTACAAACAGTAACAATGCATGTATTATAAGGAAGTGGACCTACTTTGCAACGTGAATTGACGCTAATTATGGCAGCGCGCATCGAAGTGATGCCGGAATAAGGAGATAGTTTTTTTTTCGAGCTCTGAGTCGAGAATCTAGAATAATATTCTAGATTATGAGGTAGCAGTAATTTTATTACCGAATAGTATATCGTTTAGACTGTAGTCCTGTTACTTAACCGAAGTAAGATCTTCGGAATGATCGCATCTTGCCTTTAACAAAGTAAGTGCACTTTAGTTCTTCTTTGTCCATAGCTGGTGTCCTCCTCTGGCTGTAACTATTACACGTTGCCCAACGGCCCTGCATTGGTGCCCATCATCTCACCGTTCTATTCTATTCTATACCGTATTTACAAGATGTGCACAAATGGTAAAAAACCGTGCTTGAGAAGATGCCCGCCTGCTAAATACGCCGCTTGCTTGTAACTCATTGGCACGATACACGTCTCCATCGCTTAGTTAAACAGAGAGAAGCTAGCCATTTGTTTGCCAACAGCTTTATAAAAGCAACAGCCTTGCATGGTTTGACCTCAGAAACAGCTTTCGCTAACAACGCAGACCGTGAACAAGGCCGAATACGCGAGGGCTAAATATCTGAAATCGGGAAAACAAAAACAAAAGCAAAGAAAACACAATTACATGAACGCTTTGAAAGTGAATCCAGTGAAGCAAAACTCTACCTACAATTGTACAAACCTATTTAACATTATGGCAAGTAACGTACATAGTACTGGAAAAATCCTATTAGATCCTCCACATCTATAGAATTATCTTGCTGTGGAAGTAACCTTGTCTTCGCTATACACAACAATGCTAGAGATCCTGGATTGATCAGACGTATATGAGCTTGGAAGATATCGGTTATACTTCAACGTCTGAGCTGTTGCTGCTGCTACCACTCCGGTGACTCGTCCATGCCCTAGGGCAGAAGCAATGCCAACACAAAAGCCAGATACGGAGTACAAGCTACAGACACTTGTTTTGCAGTGGCATTTGCCATGGAACAGCATCCTCGTGATGAAGCCCTCAAATGATTGCTTAGGCGATTTTGATCGAGAATTTTGCTGATATGAAGTCAGAGACCATTGGCAATGCATTACTCTTAATTGGTTCGTTGTGTTGAGATGACTTCGATTTGGATTAAAGTCTATATCCGAGCTTCTAATAGTTTAGCCTTTGTGCTATCTCTGAGCATTTAGTTCATCAAACAAATAACACACTAGGACGCCGTCCGCTCTTCAGTAGCTTCTAGGTACTCTTCACGCCCAGTTCTTCAGCATGAGCTGGCCTTGTTGTAATCCATTCGATCACATTCTCTCTATAGTGGAAAAATAACTTGCGTCTTCGAGGTCAAGTATATATACAGGCAAAGACAGTGATTTTACTACCGTAATAGTAGTTAGTCCACAATATTTCATTCTACTCAAGCCTCTCTATGTGAAACGCGTTTAATGCTCTTGGTAGTTGATAGTACACCATTTCTAACTATGACGAGGCAAACATTTCAACAAAAAAAAAAAATATATATATATGTATATAGATGTATGTACATATATATAATGCAAACTCAATAATAGTACGTAGATAGATCGCAAGGCTTAGATTCGAGTGCTCGGTTAAAAAAAAAGACAGTGTTAAAATTAATTTTACTTGACCAAACAGTAACAAGTAATTGTGACTCTTGATTTTTTTTAAATGCCTGAAGGAAATCGAAATACCTCGAATTTGACGCAAAAAATTTTCAGGCTGAACGAGGCTCCTTTAGCTATTTTTTTTTTTTTTTTTTCATATTCTTGCCAGTACACTCATCATCAGGATGTAACCTATAAGAGCTACAGGTTGAAAAACATCGCCGCTTGATTTTAAACAGCAAATATGACCGCCGTATGGTGTCTCACTTAATAACCGAAGAGACTTCACAATGCAAACAGTAACCGGTAATGCATAGCATTGGAACCTTCCAACTTCCAGAAGAGTGTTTGAGAGCCACTCACGACGTTTTTGTGCTTTTCACTGCTTGGCACGTAACTGGCGATAAGTTTAGGCTTGGAGGTATCGATGATTCCGCCTAAATGAGATAACAGATTATTGTCAGGCAAAGTCTTTTATCACACTTTTCAATTTCATAACTATTTGCAGTCAACAAGAGCTGATATAGATTATAGATCCTGTGCTTTATTTAAACGGATACATGTTGTTTTGAGTCTAATATGAAAAACTTCGGTGCTAGCTTGAATGATTCTGTGTCATGCCAATTTACCGTATAGCATGTATTGATGGCAACTTACATACGCGCTGACCATCGCCCAGATGATCACCGACCACCACATCTCTAACACCCGGCAATTCATAAGTTATCAATAGAATTTACCTACCTGTACATATTGTGTAATCTATTATGCTTTATATTTAGCTCTGCTACTACGCATCAGCCCGATGCTACCCCTTACTGGTTTGTATTCAAGGCCGGTTGTCAATAACTCTGATTACTCGAAACCCTTGCTAACTTAGCCCTCTAAGGTTGTACCACAGCCTGATGTCATATCACTTTCGCAAACAGCATCGGTGTCCCGCCCAAAACATTTGGGTTGGATCCGAAGTCGACAAGTGACCGAGCCCAATCTGTAAATGCTTCTCGGGTAAATAAGCTGTTCGGCCAGCTCACGGTATGTTCAGGCAGAGAAGCAGGATAGAATGAAGAAAACACCTCATCGGTGTTTTCTTGCCCACAGTCCCCTAATGTCACCGGTCGGATTCGATCAGGCATGTCCGGGTCGAGCTGATCAGTATTCACTATATCCTATGACGAACGGGGAAAATGGAAAACAATAGGTATCGAATTGCGAAGGTAAACAGCGCCCCCAGGTGGTGAAAGTTTCACGCCTATTCTGGGTTTCTAGATTCGGGGTGCTAGCGATCCCTATCATTACACATATTAGCCTGGCTTTCCGCGACTCTTCGTTAGATTTCAGCATTTTGAGTAAACCGTTATTTTCATGATATAATAACATGACATTATTTTGCACTTACATAAATGCTCTTTTAGATGTATGGTTTTTTTCGCTCGCTTTGAAGTTTCTCGTTCGCGAACAAGGTTGGCTAGTCCCTAGAAAACTACAATGGTGTAAATCGCTAAAGGTAAGAACATTGGCAGTGAGATGACGGCACCAAGCACCATGACGGTACGGGAGAACAGATAAACTGTGATAAGAGGTTGCCGTTTCCGTCAAACAACAAAACAAGAGAAAAATTCGTGCGGGACCTATGAATGGCCTGATCAGATTGATGGCATACTTATTTAATACTACGATTTCACTGAAAGTAAGTAAGTACTTCTGAGAATCTGCTTCGATGAAACTCGCCAACCATTACTTTCTCGAGATAGTAATTAGGTGCCGTTATCCGCTTCTTCTTTAAATAATCACACGCTGTTTGAGGAGAAACATGGCTATGCTGTTTACTTGTTCCTTTCACAAACCAGAAACATATACTTTAAAAGAGGGAAGGTTTCTCTTACCTCCATCCTTATAATCCGTGTCACTGCACGCAACCGAAGTTGAAGATAGCAGCTTTAGCACGACGACGGCGCACATGACGTTTTGCGTCACAACTCTGTCCTTTCCGATGCTTTGCTTCCACAAATGTTAACCTGTTCCTGTTGAACGACAGTCGCTGCAGCTGTGGCCAACTCTGCAAGTCGACCTTGTGCTTGTTGTGGATTCGCTTGGACCCTTCTCGTTGTCAGTATTGTTGTCGCTTCACCGGCATTTGTGATCCCTTGTCGTTTGCGAGAACTGCTTAAATTGAGGCAGTGCAGGCGGGCATCTCTAAGTCACCGCAAAAGGTAAAGGGGTAAAAGAAGCATCGACAACAGAAGTTCTCGCGAGCGCACGACGGCTGCAGGTGATCTCACGCCCAATGTTCCTGCGACAACACTGTCCTGCATCGCCGCTGGCGGTTCATCTTTATTGTACATACATTTGACGAATTAAAACGAAATCAACAACAACATCAATGGAAAGCGCGTGCTTAGTTTAAACGATGGGGCTCCGAATATTATATCCGTAGTTGGCTAAGCACCCGTCTGTGATCCACTAGGATGAATGTATTTGTGACGACAGTTGCAAGATAATCGCTTACGGTCACTGTATTGAATAAGGGAGACTTATGCTGATTTTAATCTGCTTATCTAAGCTGAGTAACTGCTCTGTAATTCAGACGCCAGCTGTAGAACAGAAAAATCAACCTTCTTATCAATCGGTCGAAAATAAGTACCACACCATAGCCAACATGGCGAATATTGAATACAGCAACTTCAAATCCGTAAAAACACCCTATCAGAATAGTTTAACAAGAACACAGAGAGAACTTAAAGATACTTCCCAAACAGTAAAACTTCATATAGACAAAAAATTATTTGATTTTTTAGGTGAAAACAATTCACTAACAGCGGCAAAGTTAGCCCGCAAACTGTTTCGTTACTAAATATTAAGTATATCTTAAGGAACACGATAAATTTTTAAGCCGCAGGGGTCTCTAGTAGCAACGACCACAACTATTGTATTAGTTTACTATAAACATGAATTTCATTAACATTTCTGCGTTTGGTCTCAGATTGTAACTACCTCACATGTCCTTCGTAACCAGCATGGCCTCTTCTTCACTGATTCGGTGAATGCTGACAACAGCATGCTCATTTTATCTATTTTTTATCTATTCATCGCTATCATACCTAGTCACCTCCTCATCGAGACAGAGCAACATCGGATGGGGGCAACGGCTACGTAGAAGAAAACCGTATCGTTAATACATTGTCCCTGACAGTCGTTACGTTCTAGCTGCTATCGAAAACTTTGGTCCTATCCAATTCCTTCTCCTGTTCATTAGGATCGTGCCCGAGGTTATGAAAATTACCTACGTATCTCTCGGCAGCTGTTTGAGAAAGATCAACTTCCCCGTTATCTGTTCGCTTGCTGTTTGCTAACGAAGCAACCCTAACGTCTTATAAGACGTCTATGAGCAAGAGTCGGCCGAGAGGCCGGGCGAACGTCGAACATAGTACTGCCTTGTTAATATATAGATATAAATACTATAACTGCTCTGCCCAGGCCATTAGCGGTAGCGACACGAAGGTAAAGAATTTCTTCGACTGCTGTTCGAATTGGTCCGCATACCGAATGGCTGAATAATTAAAGTGTCGCCTTTAGGGGCACAGGCCACTACATTGGATTGCATATAGTTTTTATTGTACTATATCGAACTGTGCGTCAGCCTAAGCTAGCATTTGAGATACAAAATAATAGTTTGCAAAAGTTAGTCTACACATGAGCTGCGCTACGGCTAAGAGGACCAACTGCTTCGCTCTGTGAAATCAAAGGACGGGTTTATAGATAGACATGTGTAAATAGATTTAAGGGCATAGGATAGCGAGAGCATAGGTGACAGGACTACGAGATAGAATAGCGGAAGCAATAGTTGTTTTAATTTGTACCACTGGCTACTCACTTGCAATGACGAAAACTTGTATGACATCTGGCGCCGAATTCGATGGCTGACAAGAATAATTACCCGAGTCAGCAACTCTCACTGACGAAATCTCCAGGCGACTCTCCAGGCGCCGTTGCGGCTGTTCCTTTTCGACCGGTCTATTGCCAGCGTTATTTTCGTTACTGTTATTGTTGAGGTGGTTCTTTTTGCTGTTATAGTTTTGACCATTTGCAAGGATCCGCTCGTAGGCATGTCTGATCGGTGATGCCGGTCTAAGAGATTCTGCTAGGCCTGTGTTTGGCGGCGGAATTGAAAGGCTTACTCGATGCCTTAGGTCCTGATCGTAGTTCAACAGCTTGCCGTTGCGGAACCAGAACACGAACTCGGTGTTTCCCGAAGTCGGTGAGCTCGTCGGCGATGAAGTTGATGGCGACGAAGATGACGAGGTTGAAGTTGACGTGGGGGCTGCAGCAATTCCATCAACGAAGCACACAAGCCTTAAAACTGAACCGCCGTTCACGTATAACGAGGGCCCTCCTATAATCGACGCACGACTCTCTGCAACAATATGGTGTAGAAACAGCAACGGTTGGTTGTGGGGTTGCGTACTCTTAAACGATTATCTAAATATGAATCTGTGCAAAGCCCGAAAGCAGCAGAAGGTTAACTTATAGCTTAAGGTGTCAATAGATAGGACAAATAGCTCGTAGACGAAATTGGTAGATAATGCTGGTTAAGTGTCATTATCAGTCGTTCTGTTTAATCGACCAGAACCAAGGCGACCAAGAGGGTGGGATTGGCAAAGTGCAACTGAAAGAAAACGTCCTGACAGCTAGCTTTTAAGGTATAGAAATTGTAAACGAAAACAAGAACAAATAGGAAAGCAGAAACTAATTCATCTCATTCGTACGACAAGCGTTAGACAAGCGAGTGGTGTCTTTTTGTCCAAATCGCCGACAGTCACATTGGTGAGTAAGATTCACTCTGACCTGGTGACATCCTAGGACATGCTGTGTCCGCCCAAAGATAGAGGTCGTAGGAGAAAATAGTCGCAATTGTTAGACCAAGCAGAAATCATGTGATATATTTTTTTGTATGTACGTGCATTTGTGTACCCTCCTGCATATCGACACGTACCGACTACATCCAACCGAACAAAGCGGCTTATTTTGGGCGTGGTGCTGACTTGGCATTCGTAGACGCCGCTGTCGTCAAGGGATGCGTACTTGATGTGTAGCGCCCATGATTCCGAATTGTCGAAGTGTATCACCTGAAAACGTTGATCCATTGTGTATGCAAAGCGGCCAACCGTCAGCACGTTCAAGCCACCTTCGACTGTACGGCGGATCCAAGAGACCTGAGGGCCATATTAAAATTCGAAAATCTAGTTATATACAGATTTATTTACTGGAAATCAAGTTGTTTCGACGAAAAACAACAAAAAAATATCATCGTTATTATGATCACTAAGTAAAATATATTATATATTTTAAAAATATCTTGAAATTTCTTTTGCGGAGGACTGTCACCATAGCGGCTAAAATTGGACAACTAAAGTCTTGCAATTTTTATATAAAAACAGATTATAGAAAGATCTAGTATCAAGAAAATGAAAAAACAGTACAAAGATGTTCAAAAAGGTCTCTAAGAGATTCAATCAACAGCAACCCATAAAACCTGATAGAAATATTAAAGCACTCTTAGTATGACAGAGTTTTTTTTACTCCGGCTCTCTATTCACAGAACTGAAATTCGAAAGAAAAGGCTCTGATTCACCATTTTAAAAAGCCTTAATCTATCTGGATCGAACTCAAGAAGTGCAGGGTAGCCGTAGGGGAGTACATTGTCGCTTGACTGGGATTATTAGCAAAAGAACAAGAGCTTCTGAGTACGCTTGCCTTAATTAAGGATAAGTTTTGGTCACTTATCGTCGAGCTTTCGCTAAAAAAATATCCTCTATAAACATTATAATATTAATTGATTTCACGCACTATCGAACCGTTAAACATTTCTATTACCTCGAATTCATTATCGACTGAGTAGACGCCAGAGTTTTGAGCTCGCAGCATATCGCCACAGGGCACATATATAAAAGAACGTGTTACGTCTAATCAAAGTAAATATCGGAGTGAACGTAACTGCTGTTAACTTGCAGATAGAACTTACGGTCCGATCTCCTAGATGTCTGACGTTGCAAGGTAAGAAGACAGCCTTTCCTTGAGCAGCGGTTACCTGGATGTGTTAACAATTTTCTAATTTGATTGCTTGAATTGGATTATAGAAACACCATAAGGACAACTGGCTTTGTTTTTACTGTTACGTAGACAGTTTCAAGGGTTAGAAATATGACGACAGGAAATTTCCTTTGAATAATCTCTTAGATGACGCTTATGTCGCGGATCGACAAAACAGGGTTCGGATGATCCTAGACTCACGATAAACAATCGTCTGGTACCCGATGTGACACCATAAGGATTGCGACACGTTCTTTTGGCATGACTTTTATTTTAGATTGGATGAACTTGGGCCGACCGCAAATGTAACAGACAGTATTACGCCGAAGGAAAGAGCTTTTATTAGTGAAGTTAGATGTATTCAAGGGAAATTGTAGTAATAATGCTTGATTTGATATTCTTCTTCAAAGTGCAACTGCAATACCCAATACATATTTACCTCGATATAAACAGATTACGAACCTGTGGCGGTGTGGTATTGTCGAAGTGTGGGGATATTTTAGAGACCAGGGGCGGTGGCGGATTAGCAAGAGGTACGGTGTTCATTTTTGGACTGTTTGCCGGCGACTCTTTCATAAAACCTCCGCCAACCTTATTGCCGCGCCCCCGGTGATGGATTCCGCCTCCACGCTGTCGATGTTGATAGCCTAGGAAAGTAAATCATCCCATTTAGATCCTACGTTACGCATATGCAGACGAAGGGCGCCGACGAAGTACGTATGCTTTTTTTTTAAATTTTTTTTTACTTTTCTATCTTTCTGAAAAAAAATTCTGAAAAATCAAAAGGTTAACTAGCTATTCTGGCGTGAAGGGGCTACCAGTCCGTATTTGACTGGTACGTCTGGACAGCTTTTGTGGAAACGCTTAAAAGCAAAAGATGATATGTACAATACAACCCCTGATATGCAGATGGAACACAAAGATGAATTAAGGTTGCTTAAATTAAGATTATGTGGCGTTACTGTGTTGAGTTGAAGTGGCCTATGTTTTATGTTTATAGTCATGGTGGAAGTCCTTTTGATTTCGTTTCATATATAACTACGTTTAGCCGTCTGATCTAACCCTCCACCTAATCCTGACCCAATCTACTATAAAATAATATTACGTGCTATGGGCAGAATATGGCCGTTCTTGTGCTTTGCTACCATAACCCTTAATACAATGGAAACGCTCCAGTGATGCCCGTAAAGCACCAATTGGTATTGAACGTTAACTACAGTTTTGCTCTGTAGTAAATAAGCGATATTAAGGCTCTTTAGGTATAACGGAAGCCTCACAACCTTACTGACAAAAAGTCAGTCACTCGGCAAAAATGAACGTCGACGTTACGCTTAATTTCTATAATAAGTATTAACTGTGCATCCTAAAGGAGTCTCAGGTAATTTTTTCAGTTGACCAGTTGATTCGTCTAATTTCCACGAAATTAGGCCGAGATGAACGCAGTGTAAACCCGCCTAAGGCGATTCGTTCTCCACAGCCCTGCGTCAGAAGTTAAGTAAATTTTGAGAGTGTTTTCTTATTTATTATAGGGTCGTAAAAGTATCGAAGGAGACTATGGTCCGCGCGCGAACCACACACAGGGGGCACAGATGTAGGGTCTTATCTGCTAAAGAATACGGGATACTAAGAAGCCAAAATAACACCACCTGTTTTTCGCGCTCGCAAAGCTGCTTGTTAGGTAGCTTTGGAAAAGAAAAAGCAAGAAAGAATCTACACGTTCTTTTCTGCTAGTGAAGCCCAATATCGTATTCGCCTCGGTGCCGACCGTAGCCATATGTTATAATAAGCCTGTAACCCGGAAGGACTTAGTTCGCACCGTCCAGCCTTTTGCACATGCCGCGTTTAGCAGTTAGATAGACAAGCCGCTAGGACCCTTTTATTCGATGATTGCGTTGAGGCCAAAAGCCATGTTGCCTGGCGCTTGCCACCGGATACGCATATATATGTATATATATATATATATGTGCGTTGCTTGTACAATGTAATTTCATTATGGGACCAACGTACGAAACTCTGTTGTTGAAAGGGAAAGAAAAACAAGTTACAAGGTATTGGCGCATCTGGTAAGTGATTAAGTTCAACCACATTTATAGAATGATAGTGAGACAAGCGACTAGAGCTAAGTTAAGCTACAAATGCAAGATATACAAGTTGATACCATTGTTCACAACAAACATCTATAGCTTCTATGTTAATTAGAGCCAATAGCGCGATTTGATTTTGTATTGAACTAAGGGTAACGGTTGTGCAAGAGTATAGGTCGGAAAACAACGACTTTCTGCCTTAAACCAGTGTTCCGGTACGGAAGGAACAGGACAATATGAATCTATCCAGTAAATCTAGCTCTACCAAATCGTAGACATCACAAAACCTATGTTCTTTTGCTATCACTTTTCTTAAGAATAAAAGCACCACCCTCAGCTATAGCGAGTATATTCTACAACAAGGCTTATCTGCTAACCTTTCAACTCTACCTAGGTAGTACGTAAGCGTAAGTAGAAATAGAATTAACCCCAGCTCGTAGCTGAACTTTCTGCGAAAACTCTTTCGATACCCGGAATCGAACCGACTTTATTAGTGCTTTACATAACCTATAAAGCTGACTTTTTTGCTTCTTTACTAATAGGAGTGGCGGTTTTGGGCATTTAGGTTAGGGGGCAGAAAGGACAAACGACAGGTCGTCGTGTCGATTGAATTGGTTCCCGTCCGCCTTGCGTGGCCGTTTCTCGTTGGACTTTTAGAAGAAACGACGATTGAGAGAAAAAAGCGCTTTTAGTGGTATTGCAAGCTTGTGTGGCTTTGCTAGACTGCTATAAAGAGAAACACGATAGAAAAAGAACTACCGAATCGTTTTATTGATGTGTTTTTACCGAGCTTCCTTATTTTTCTATTGCCGCCCTCTTTGGTGCGCCATTGACTAAAGAGCAACTACTGACTTTGCGTGGATAGAATAACTTTTGACTGCAGGTTTATACCAAGTCTAAACAGCCCGTATTTGAGCAGCCACTGTGGTGACGGAGACCAACCGGCAACACGTCACTTTTACATAGTAAAGAAAAAAAGACATCCATCAGTATTGACCATTATAAATATATGTATATATATATAATGGTCCTTAATTTTTGCCCCACCC
>NW_019213671.1:15363-139277 GCF_002532875.2 Varroa jacobsoni
TATAGGGTGAGACAAAAATGTTATGCTTATGAATCTGTTCTAGAAGCAAAGAAGTTAATGCAGTAAAAAGTAAAGTATGGGGTCAGGAGGCATCTTTTCAAATTAATAAATTGCTTTGCCTCACAGTGGACGAAGAGACGTTAATTAACTAAATCCTACTAGTTTCAATTAAATACAAATACAGTGACAAAAACGGCACACAGCTAATTCATTATAGATTCATTATATATACCAAGGCGTTAAGGACCATAACCAATAACTAATAGTGTTATCCAGCTACTAATATTACTGCATGTTCTATCCATCTAGAATGTTTCTTCACGGCCTAGTTAACTAATGTAATCTTACCAAATATAAAAACACCTAAGAAGAACTTTCTCCAATATAATTTAACAACCCTTCTAAATTCGCTGTTATCATTAGTTATATGTTATTATGCATCTTTAATAGATTTAGGCCTGCACACATATAATTGTGTACATGAAAGTTTGTAAACACCCTCGCTCCCTCGAGTTACTTTTGGTAGCCCCAAATTCAATCAGGGTTCCGTAGATTGCTAGTTCGACCGGGAGTAGGCAACGAAAAAATCGGCGCTATAGCTCTCTCGACTGTTCCGCTTTTCTACCCACTGTTTGATCTGTACAACAACCATTGAGCTAACGAAAATCCGCAGCAGTTTCTCCTGGTAGTAAACATATCGCGGTGAACTTAGACTCAACATGTTAATGTTATTTTGTAGTGATTCACTGACATTAACAGCCCCTGATTTTATCGATGTCAAAGCTGCATATCTCGGTTTGGCACGGAGTAACACGATGTAAACTCTTTTATATAGACGCTTTTGGAGAAAACTTTCCACTCGAATATACTTTTTCTCTGTTTGGCCAGAGACGCTCACAATCGGAGAACAGCCATTCCTATCAATTGGTATTGTGGCACGTAGGTAACTTCGTGGCGTTCCGCGGACAAACAGATAGACGAACTCAGAGAAATGATGTCGCCTCAAGGTTCCTCAAGAAGTTCCTATTTGGAGAGTAGCTGTTTCTTCTTAAATGTTTACCTTTAAAAAGTTCTCTTGGGGCATTTGCTGTTGAAATATTAAACCTCAATTCTAGTTAGAAGTTAAGAATTGGTACGTATGTGAATATATATCTTGAGTTTTGAGTTCTTTTTGTAAGAATATATATATATCAACGCAACGCTTATGTTTTGCATAACATCTAACACCGGTAACAGCGCGTACTCCTAGCAAGTTCATAAATCATCATATAGCACACAATGCCTACCTAAACAGTTCCTCTTTTGTTAACTCTGAAAAGATGAAATGAACCTTAATTCTAATAGGCCTCACAGAAGCCATATTCGGGTAACTCTCCACCGTCTGTGTATCATCTCCCCAATCTCTAAATCTCTGGTAATTACCAGCTTTTGACTGGGCCTGAGTAATAAAGTCGACTCGTTCAAGTGACCTTTTTCACTGTTACCGCCATGGCATATCACCAGCATCGCTGCTGCTGAAACTCCAGCGACAAGATAATAAACATTTACATCTAGTCATTTTTTTCTTCGTTTGTAATCCCTCTTGGGGGCACACTCGTCGGCCTATCATTGATGGAACAACTTCTATTGGATTATCCAATTTCAGCCTATCTTCGAGTCGCTCTGCGTTTTTGGCGCTACCTTTGGTTCAGTTTGATGGAAGGGCAGGTGGCCGTAATCAAGGACAAACGAACGGACCAGGTATCAGTACACGTAACTAATATCATTTATATGTCCACACGTGCGTACAATGGTATGTGAGAGGCAACACGATGAATGTTACCTTGTAAAAAACGAAATGTTTAGTGAAGTAAATACTCTCGCATATCTCCGTATTTTACGTACTGTTCCTTTCATAATCAGTATTTTAAAAATTTTGTAATATCTCGCCGCTTGTATTCTCATAAACGCGGGCTAAGTACTCAATCGATCTGCGATAGCTGGTCGGCACATATATTTGCTTCTTTTAGCAAAAACGAACTCAAAATCAATTCAGATGGAGTAATAGAGATTTTCGTGATAGCTTAATAGGTAACGTGTTTGCCCGTTAGTCTTAGAGGCATAGACCTCGTTTCGTCATGGAAGCCGGCCGCTTGATGAGAAAAAAAAAAACATGGAGGTTACGTATTTAATTATCGACGAATTTTCATAGGGTGATCAAAACATTTGAGCGCATAATTTTATCAACTTTGTCTAACCACAAAAATAAAACGAGGCTTATACTGAACTGGGAAGGAACTCATTTCGCTCATATGCTGCTCAGTACTAAGTAATAACCATATTACGGTCTGCCTTTTTAGGCTGCGGGAGCAACAATTGACCATGTTATATTTGTTAACGCCAAGTTTACATTTCAACTTTTTCATACCGGTGGAATTGTTACACGTTATTTGGAGGTTCATTTTATTTGTACTTCTTAATTTTAAGCCTCTTCGTCGCTTTTTAATAACTTTTCAGTCTAGTATGGCATAGTGGCTTGTAATGTTAACTTTCTTCTTTGAATCCTTAGCTGGATAACGAGTTTGCACGACCTTTAGGTAGGAAGTTTTAGGTAAGTGTGTTTATATTACTTCTTTCAGATCGTATATTAATTTTCTAGGAATAAGAGCCCACATGGTTTAGATGGCTAGTGCGTATCTTTCTGGATGCGTTGTTATGAATATCGCTCGTTCGGATTGTTGACACCATTGCCAAATCGGTCTTGTGGCCCACGATTATTCTGTCGTCTCAGAGAAACCTCAGCGAGGTCGCTGAACTAATTTGAGGTTTCTCCAACCTATCCCGACCAGATTAGTTAGTGGGGACAAGTTTTGGATGCTCTACCTGAGAAATGACTCTGAGAACCCGTCCCCAAACTAAAAATAGCTAGAAGTGTTAAAAAGCGCTTAAGCCTACGTTAGTTTATGATATGTCGAAAAACAAGGACGGAATGGATGAACCATCTTCAAAATGAGCGCTAATCATTATGAAAAATTTGACTTATGATGGCCAAAATGATATAGTCACTTTACTTATCAATCAGAACGGACCCGTACTGAACTTAGAACGCATAATTTCAACAATTCCGTATTTCTCAGAAGAACAAATGGTTCTCCCGACGTCCCTATTTCATTGAGTAATGGAGTTGTAATAGCATGTGTCAAACTTATGTAAGCATTGGCATCGGTGACCCTGACTGACCATGAGATGCGTGACAGCCCACTTCCTTTTTTAACACAAAAAAAAACGACGCTAGTTATCGGCAATAGCGGTGTGCAGCATCTCGGCCCCGTGCTAAAAAGATTCTTTTTAAACGTTATTGACTATTCGTTCAATGCCGATTACGGATATCGACAATGTTGTGTGTAAAGCAGAGAAGTATATTAACAGGACCGATATGCTCATCGCGATGCTTTTATTGGCTGGTTATCATGAATGTATGGTATATGAAGAAGAGAGCTATATTAACAAGGTGATAAATTTTTCAACACGTTGAATATTTGGCATGTGCTCTTCGTTTCCCTTTTCGGCTAGGACTGCGATGAGGCCAATGATACTATTACGAAGAAGGGGGTAGAGAAAATGCGAAATATTTAATTTTTCTGCTCTTCGTATCATAGCGCCCGGTCTTCTAGAGTGGACGGTACACCTATAGGAGGAAAAATTGCCTTCAAGATTGGCAGGAAAATACAACTATTTTTAGGCGTGAGAATCCTGACGACTAAGAAAAACAGCAGTCGAAGGGTGTTGACCCAAAAGCCATCGATGACAACAGCGCGAAAAGGCTTGAACAACAAAGCCAGTCGGATTTTCAGAACTCAACAGTTTAAGAGCCGAGTCAGCTTCAGAAAGGACGAACTACTACCAAGCGAAGCCATCATTAAAGAGCCGAGCAGATTTACTACGGCCGACAGGTCCGGCCGGCTCCAGCGATCGAGAACTTCGTGAAACAAATTCTAGCAACATTGATGACGGTAAGACTTGCACGGCACCTCGAATCAACGCAGTTATTTGCTGCATGACCAAGCCCTGAAGAGAAGCTAAAAATTACCCGGCCAACCCTGACGCTCCTCTTTCTGGAAGCACTGGATAGTGTGAACATTCTCGTGCCAACAAAAACTTGGGTAACTATCCCTTTTAAGTTACTGTGTTTCTGTTCTGTGCACTGCTCTGCACTGAAGCAAATGCCTAGGCCGTCTCAGTTGATGCGTTTTCGTTTTTTGCATCTATAAAATTCATAGGCGACTTCACGCCGCGCTCAGTGGAGAATAACGTCATTCATTTATGTGGCCAAGAACTAAGTTTCGTAGCGACCTATATTCGGCCGAATTCAACGTACGCACCGAAGAGAATTTTGTTGGTGGGCTGAAAGCCGTGTTTTCTCATTCTGCCTCTTCTCTGGTCATTGCCGGCAACTTCAGCGGTCACCTGGACTAATTGAACTCGAGTCAGATTACGGCTCTGAAGGATCCGCTTGCGGATTATGATTGCAGATTGGTCAATTTTACCTCACCATCGATTTTTCTAAGAGATGCAAGAAGTTGGACTACCGATCATTTGCGACGATCGTAACACTTCCAGCCCTTGAGAGATGCTGCCCTGTCAGTAAGTTTTAGAGATAAGGGCTATCCAACCGTTACATTATTATGGTGGGAAATTGAAAAGAAAAGCGTGAATAAGGAACTGAACAACTACTTAGGAAGAGTATGCACCATATTAACGGAGCAGCATGTTTTCCAGACAGAACGCTCCACACAAGCGGCATGCAGGATGCTGACAGCCGACGTCAAGATCGCACTGATCACGCCGCGCAATCTGCGGTATTTGTCGATTGCAATGCTACTTTAGACTTGACGTCCCAGGAAAGGGTTGGGTTTATCGCTAGTCGGGGTAGGTATATCTGTCAATATGCTCAACCTTCTCGCTGCGATTCTACCGCAGAACTACTACCTTTCACACGGACAATAGATCTGGGACAAGGCAACAACTGAAGCCCTCCCTGATCGGATACGAGGGCCAAAGAAATGAGTAGAAGTTACCTTGTACGCAAGCTAGTTTGTGGTAATAAAATTAAATAAGTTCACAGTGCAGTGATTCCAATGCAGGCTCAACGCGATAATAGCATGTTTGGGAAGGACCGTAAAGCTGGCCAAGATGAAAGTGGTCAAGTTCAGCAGAGGAAACAGACACTTTGTACGCCGCCAGGTCGCCTCTTGCTTATATTAACTGGTTTCCGTATTTGAGATTGTTCTTCTCCGCGAACGGTAGCAGTTTTACTGCATACCTTACCAAGGACGCAGGAAGACAGTGTTTGCCGCGTGAGTAATCATTTCATCGCTTGACCTTCGCAACCCCTCGCAGCTCATTCGTCCTTAAGGTAGGTTTAGTCACAGCGTATGGGATACACGTCACTTGGAAACATCTTACGGAGGAGAATCTCGAATGACTGAATTGCATGAAAATGTCCGTTTTCAAAAAAGAAGCGGGGCTACACATGACGCGATACTATTTTGCGTATCTAGCGTTGCGTATCAAGTCGACTTGCTACTATTGTTCGAAGAATCATGTCGTCGCTTTGAGTTCCCAGTAACAGAAGCCTTTAAGACCAATTTGAGGAAATGGAGGCAAACATCCACGTAGATTTATGCGAACTTCTCTGCTTCGGGTGCGGTAAGAAGCAATGAGTGGAAATGGGTAGACCCACTGAGCAGATTGAGGGATGTCGTCAGTCCATTTGGCATGCATCAGTTGCACCATAGACCTTGCAAGAGACCAATATGTGTCGGTACCCCCAATACGGGTAACACTGTGACACTTTTTGTCACCTCGTCCAATCTTTGGGATAGCTGGAATATCTTTCAAATAAGGCGCACAAACTCAATAAGAGTCAGTTGATCGTATGATGCAAAATGCTTTAGTGGTTCTGATCTTAGAATATTACGCTGTTAAGCTGTATATATGAATTGTTTGACTGAACATGAAAAAAACTCTTACAGGCCTTTACCTGTCCATTTGCTTAAATATGGGAAGCCTGCGCACGGGCGGATAAGGTGAATTAAATTAGTATCGTCCACGTGTGGTACCAAACTTGCTTTCTCTTTCGCTGCATTTATACTTGTAAAGTCATCTAATGATACCAGTAAAAGTGTGTACACTGTTTATAGATAAACCTATAATCCTAATATCGTCGCAATATCTGCGGTTGCTATGCTCACGTGTCGATGATTTGACATAATCACAATCGGCCATATTCCAATGGTTAGATTTCCATCTGCACCAAAGCAGCATTTAAGGACTACGTACAAGCTAGCCCTAATAGTTAAATTAAATTTCAAAAATAAATAAATAAAAGCTTAAATAACGGTCACCGTATTGCGCAGGTCTGTCATTTGGAACTGGCTCTCGGCAGTTGTTATTTGTCGAAATCGTTTGGGAATTGGAGCACTTGTAGGCCGATAGCATCGTATTGCAAGTAGCAGTGCATTGTCTGCTACGGGGTCTAGCATATGAGAAGCAAGACCTTGTACTGTCATTGAATAAGTAAGCAATACTTAAACATATACACAGAATTCAAGCGAGGGGTGAGAGTGGCTAAAAACAAACGGTCACTAGAAATCCCTTGGACAAAAACGTCATCAGACACACTCGATGAAAATGAACTCACGGGGTAAACCATGGTCACAGGCAGCCGATGGCAGTGATCCCGTTCTAGATCATAATAGGAAATTATCCTTGTGCTGTTTGAGTAAAAGGGCAAAGTAGGGACAGTTACAGGTCGTATATCAATTGTTTTGTAAAGATGTAGTACAACATGTCCTAATAACTGAGCTGGACTACTTTTGCTAACACGAGTAGATTTTGATGGAATTTGTTGTACTGTGGGTAAATTGATAACTTTGTAAACATTGTCCTTGTTGCGGCCGCAAGATCGGTGCGTAGTTGTTGAAGCTAGCTTGAGGTAAAACGCCACGTACCAGCAGAGTCATCACGTGACAGGGAAAAATTAATTTCCGGAATTAAAGTAACTTCGGTTAAAATTAAAGTAACGAAGGATGCGTCCTCTAAAGCGTCTTCGATCTGCGCCACTTTCGAATCACCGAATTCTGTTTAGTTGAATCTTAACTCCATCTAAAGTTAATCTCTAAATACTTTATTTGAATATACCTAATGTGTCCTTTGCCATAACGTTCATCGCTAAATTGAGACAAATTAATAAAAAAAAAAATAATTGTATGCGTGGAGACACAGGCGCAGCGTGTAATATACATGGTACTTTGCAGGTCGAACGTGTTGCCAAAGCTAGTCCCTGAATGCAAAACCGGTCTGTCAACACGGTTATTCCAATAAGCTATAATTACTAAAGACACCTATTTTCAAGTATCGATTATCGATTTCAACATCGGTTTCCTTAAATTCGGGCTACCTAGTCCACAGAGTCGCACCAAAGATTTAAGCAGACACGTATAGTAAACGTACGTATAATAAGCTTGACTAGCAATGACGATCTAGTCACCGACAATTTACACATACAATTCCTATAGTATGCCCACCGTATATCGTTTAGGCATGTTTAAAGATCTACGAACATACGAGTACGTTGTATTGAAAATTTTGCCGATTTCGCTAGTAATAGTCCGTCCATGGTACTATCGTTATTGCTTTGAAATCCTAATATGGACTGCTGTTGCTGTTGATGAAATTCATGTTTGATTAAATTGACACGAACCCAAGTTGAATCCAGAAGTGCGTCACGGTAGGGGGCGAGGCAGGCAAACGTTGCTATGATAGAGATGAATGGCATCATTGCCTGACGATATTGTAATCCCGTGTTGTCAATGCTATGTGGCTGCTTCTTGTCTTAGTTCACCTATTTACTACTATAACAGCGATATTCGTCCTCAGAGAGGGCATTGGGCTGATGTCATGAATCGTCACTGACGGAAAATATCTCTTTCTCAATGTTTCTTCTATACGACAATGGCAAGCAATATAGCATATTTGCCCACCTTGTGTATGCGCAGAACAGGCAAACATAGTGGAAGATGCAGCAAAAGTAAAGCAACACATGAAGACTATCTGGTAGGCACAATATATTGACGACAAAGTCACTTTTTCGTTGATCACGATTAGCGTTACTCGTGGATAAAGTGTACGTAAACGTGGACAAATATAACGTGGAAATAATGTCTGGTTTTGTGCTTGGAATTCGTTTATATAGTCGTACTGTTTAACTAAGTATAGCTTTGATTGTTTTCAAGCCATCACATCTTGGAATCAATAGCCATTCAGCTATTGTTCTATAAAAGGCTGTATGTGAAAGGTTCCGTGCGAAGTAAATAGCTTTCAGAAACCAAATTTAAATCGATTCTAAACTAAACAGTACTTCAAAACAAGGTTTAATGCTTTATCTAAATACGCACATAAATAGAACAAACATAGAAGTAGAAATCACAACTACTTTGGCTTTAGGCCATGTTGTCGCAGTGTGAACGTAGTTGAACCTGAACGTGGCAAAAATACAGTACCCTGCCTTCTGAACATTCTATCCCGTAATACTTAGTCGTCTTATGGCGTCCCTTCATAAGAACGTTCCTTCGTAATCCTAGGACGTCGACTGCCTTCAACAAACAAGTTTAGTTTGTATGCTATCCAGGAGACTATCGCGGCATCAAACTAAGTTTTAAGAGGATTAAAACAATGCGCATATCTACATGGCGGAATAACGCATCCATAGGAAATCCAAGTATAAAAAAAACTGTTCAGGGCTGACACAAATTATGTCACAAAATGACCAGTCGAGAATTTTGCCCGAATACGAGATGCAGGATAACAATAACAGTAACTTCAGTAGCGGCCCTCCGCGCTAAAAACAGCCACGATAACGACATCAGGCACAGAAAGCGCCCTATCCCTTTTTCATACGTTCTTTAGTACTTCTATTCTCTTCGTTTTCGAGGGTCTACGTTGTGCCACTGTTCGGCTGTTGTTGAGGACGCCGACGTAATTCTGAGTGCGAAATCAGACCGAGTTTGCTTGATGTGAACGTTGGTAACGCAGAGCTCTTTTGTGTTTCTCTTATCTCGAAAATAACAGGCCATTGTTAGACGTAAGTTAGACCATGAGCGTTTTTTCTTTTCAACCGCCAGACGGACCAAAGCGAGAGAACGTCTTCTGCAAAGTCCCTCCAATCTTGGCGCTGTATTTTTTACTTGGAACGTGTTCCGAGTGTTACTACCGCTGCCGTTTGCAGTCCGCTCGTAAACATGTGTCCAAGTATACATCGGTCTGGCTGTTTGGCTATCCGCAGGCGACTGATCTTTGTTTTTCCTCTTTTTTTCGGCATTTCTCTTGCTTTTTAGACGTAGACCCGAGATGTAGATCTCGTTTGTCTGAATTCCCAGCACCGGAATCCCAAACGCTTCGCTGCTGTTCTTCGCTATTCGGGCACTGGCCAGATTTATGTAGAAATTGTGTGTTGAATACCGGTGTATGCGTGTACAGTGGCACCAGATAGGAAGTGGAGCGAAGCCAGTAAAGCTTTTGAGCGTTGGGAGACGCTGGTCGAAGTGAGGCATACCAAGACGGAGGTTCACGCATAGACCAGTGAGGAGTTACTGACACAGTCTGCATTGAAAGCACGCTTCGTCAATATGGGGGAAAGAAGGGGGTACAATTGGATAGCAGATTTCGTGCACTCACGCGACTGAATGGGTCTCGCCAGTATTGTGTATGTGTGCGGCTACTGCTGCGCATTCGACATGCTCTCCCACCCCATTATTGTTGCCTACGGGGTCTCATTGACGACTGTCTTCCCACTCTAAATTATTCCTGGCCCCTTCTTATTTTCGACAGGAGCAAAACTAGACATAGATCCTAGAACAATCCTGCACGCAAGGGTAAGCGCAACGATCCAGTTGCCACTGCAGCTAGACCTATACATATGAGCACGACGATGAATAAAACCGCGTGAATTTTTCCAACAAGCAATAACAAATATGTACCTACGTATATTGTTACAAAGATAAGATTAAGTTGGTGGCATAGCGTTGTGTCTTTGTTGAGCTACTTTGGTACAGCGGGACGTGAATACGAGATCGGCACAGACTAGGCAGCAACTTTTATAATATGGCAGAGCTCTTTGAATGACAGTATTGAGATACAGCGGGCTTCATAAATTCAACTGCTCATTGCAGATCTTCGGAATCTGCTGCTTAAATCATCATTTTCCCCCTGCGAAACCCGCGAGAAAAAGGCCAATATGGCAGCTATGCCAACGGTGAGTTATTGGCGGGGCTAATATTCGTAAACGAAGCGCAGGTGCAGTTTCAACAAAAAGTGGGCTAATATATATGATTATGCTCACATTGCGCCTATTCGCGACTACTACGATCTGCGGCATTCTCTGTTCCTTCCGCTGTAAGCGTTGCCCTCCGGGGAATACGAACAGTGGCCTACTTTGCACTCAGCGCTCGCTTGTCCAAGTTTCTGCGCTCCCTATAACCGAATCTGTTTTATGCCTCGCAGCGATTTTACCCTGGTATCATTGTCTCTTTCCTTCTATACGTTTCTAAATCTGGCCAATTTCTTGACTGTCTTTTACTGACTCAGCTATAACTTCATTAATTTGGTTATTCATTCTTTATCCTGAACATACTAAGCCGTACAGAGAGCCAGCGCTCCTGTGCTTGTGGGAATCTGGGTTAGCCAAAAGCTGTCGTTGAGCGGACCAAATCAGGTGTATTCATGGCTGAGCTCTTTTCGTGTGAATGTTCGTTATCGTGAAAATTACGTTTCCCTCCCCAGCTGTCGTCAGATGCGCCGAGTTTGATTGGGCGACAACTAATACGGCGATCGTTTGATTGGAATAAGAAGATCTCCTGTCGTAAAGCTTCGACGAGACGATAAACTATAATGTTGGCCACCCACCAGCTGTCACGCCGCTCTGAAGGTATGCTTTTACCTTTGCTTTCAAATGTCAAACTATGCAAATGCGTGCCATACCTAACTTCAAATTACGAGGACGATTGTATTTATATGCATGTGATCTATTTTATAAACATGTGATAAGACAAAAGGCACAGTCAGATATTATTACTGCATTGTACGCTGCTTGCAGATGGGATCTTTTACCTTAAAATAGTCAGCAAAAGAGAGGTTGAGTATGGTGTTAGGTGATAACTGACTCATAAGGCTGAACTCGAGTGGTATTTATCATCCTAAACGATTTTGATATGTTTCGATTACTCTTGGCCAGTGCCGCATTTTTGCTAAGACTTAGCGCATTATGAAACAGGTAGTTTATTGAAGATCGTGAATTTGAGTACGAGGACAATATCACAAGACTCTTAATTATATTGGATTATATCAACATCTACGTTCATAGAGTATATATGGTCCTATTAAATCGATATGTATTTTAGAAAAGGTGACCTCTCAGATCAATGGCCTTGTTCTAGGTGTTCAACTAAAAAGTCCGTTCGCCTTTTAGTAGCGTCAAATTGTATACAAGCTGTACGTGCAGTCAATATTGCTTATAATTTTTTTATGTTTATTCCGGTGACATGAGTGTTGTTACAGCAGACGAAATAACTGAAAGCATAGTAAAAGATTGTTGGTAAATCAGGAGATCTAATTATCATATAATTATATAAGGACGCTTATCTAGTCGAAAGTAACTCCAAATGACGCCAACAATGAATAGCTGAATGCACTTACATAACTCTTTCTCTTTTTACCAGCATAATATATTTAAGATTTTACCTAAGTACAAAGTGTACTTTTGTAGCTTTCTTTATGGCAGTTTATCGCTTTAACTAGTTTTTGGCCACTTTTACACATACATATGGACCCTGTGTCTGAAGTGATGGCACTGGTATTTTTTATAACTTGCATGCAAACTTAGAGAAAATATCAGTTTGATTTGATCTTACTTTTCTTTTAAAAATAAAGTTAAGCGACGTTATGTTACATGATCTGGGGACCTCACTCCGCCTGGATCAACTGCTTACAGAAATCATTCTTTAACAACGAGAATATTGCTATCAGTTCTGCATGGATTACATTATTTGATACCTGGATGGGCAGGCCGTCCTGCTAAAGCCCCATTTCTTGGAAACTTTTTCTTTCTTTTTTTTTTTTTTTTTTTTTTTCTTATGATTCGGAATACAAGAAAGCTTGAGTCCATCTCCAGTTTATTGTTCAAACAAAGGAAAAAAAAATAAAGGCCAATGTTGCCTCCGACCTACACCGGGCAGTGTCCTTTCTTCAATAACCCGAGGTTATCGGTGTAGAATTTTTGGGCGGCGGGCAAACTTAAGAAAGATATCCCTACTGCCATTTGTCTGTGGGGAAAAAGCGGCTAAAAACTGCATGAACCGAATAGCTGCCGTGAAAAAACAAAAAAAAAAAACTACCTACCTTAATAATGTCATATTTATTAATTTAAGCATATAGTTTCTAATAGAAAAAAAAAGTATATGTGTAAATACATACAGTTGTTTGTAATGGAATCATCTTGAAGTTGCTTCTAACCAGCTAGCAGTTGTAGATGCTGCACTAATATAGCATCAGTAACAAGCAATAGACATAGATCTATTAGAGTTTGCTTCGTGTAACTATTTCTGTCTGGAGGTACACGGTATTCTATTTTTATGAGAAACTGACCTCTTGTAAGCCCTACTACTATATAAGATGCGTGTATGCTAATAAAAGTCAAGGTTAAACTAAGTCTTCGATTAAGTGTTCTGTACAGCCAAGTATTTCGAATTGATAGACAAAATCTGCGTCGGTACCATTGAAGTCGACTGTGCCGTTCGCTTAGAGTGTACAAAAATTTTACATTTATAAACGTCTACGCGTGTTTTGCTTCAAGGGTACCATTTTTCGTATGCTATAATTGACCACCGCTGTTTATATCCACTTGTATTTGACACCAGCTAGTGTTTAGTGATTCAATTACAAATATTAATCTATGAAACGAATAATTTACGATTTTTTTTTTTTTTTTAATAGAATTGTACCACTTAAACTTTTCCATTCTCAAGGTAGTTTTGGGGTAATTTTCGAAAAACGGCAGTAGGCAACCTGATGATCATTTTTGAATCGTGTGGTAAAAACACCCTTTGCGGCCTTTTGCATTGTCGGCCTGAAGTGTCTCAAGTCCAGGGATGTTTCTTGTACCGTGTGATCTCAGGACAAGTAGACATTTGACTGGATCAGTGGTTAGTTGATTGCTAAACACGTAAAAAAAAATGTTTCGCCATCTTCGCAGTACGAACTTTGGCAGCAGTCCTAGTTCATCAACTAGGCAACAGTACAGAGTTAACGGCAAAATTAGCTCGTTTGCGAGGCATCTTTTAACTACGCTAGAAATTGTGCGCTTGAAACAATTAGTTTTTCTTTAAACGTTTCTGATATTAAACTCGAAAAACTCAATCCCGCTATATATATATATAGCGAGATATATAGATATATCTCAATATATATCAAAGATGTATAGATATGTTACGTACCGATTGCTGATATCTGGCAGCGAGCTTTTGTGCCCTTCAGGAAGTTGTGTCATTTGTAATCAGCAAGATATGACAATACGTTTGGTCCGCCACCTCGAGCTTAGCTAATGCCTATAGTTGATCGCTTTTATTCAGCTGTTTAATGAGAAAGGTATATACGTGCATATTGGCATGCACCTATGTATGCACAAAAGTCGTGCACTTAAAATGATAGCTAATATCTCTTGGAGTAAAATTAGCCATTTGGGGGCAAGCAGGCAAATAAAGGCTTGCAGGTACTTGAATGAGCACGCAAATACGATCAATATGATTTTACCCTATAGATAGAAACGTAACAACAGGTTGGATAGAGCCAATACCCTGTATAAATTACATCCGTTCGATCTTTCAATGATGAACTAGTATTTGGGACTAGAAAACGAGTTCGCTTCGTACTGCAGCCTCAAGCAGGATCACTACGTTGAACCTAATTCTATAAAAGCAAAATCACTCATGTTTTATTGATTACAGTATTTATATACTACATCGAATTTAGCATTTATCATCACCATCCATAACTGTCACCCTTGAATGTAAATATATCTATGTTTTGCTAGACATATTAGTCCATGACTATTGTCTATATCGTTAGTAGGGTTTGGACAAGCGACCCCCAGCCGACGCAGCACACCTTCATTTCTATATACGAGTGGTACAATATACCGCACGTAGAATTTGTGTTCTGTGAAAAAAAATCGTCGAAGCGATTTTTCTTCATTTCAGTTTATTCGAAAAAAATCATACATCGCACCATTATTAAATATCGTTTCCTCTACGAGTATAATAAGCAAACGTGTTTCTTTTTTTTTTTTTTCTATTGAAAATTATATTTGGTTACGGGGGTGAGCGAGTGCACTGGAAATTACTCGTCCTACAATGATGTACTTTCTCTAAAAGTCAAAAGCCTTTACCTCTGATGACCGTAGCTGATTTGAGTGGGGAACTGGCAAAAAAGAACACCCGATTATTTAATCTCTCCCTATTCACTTAGCTTTGTTAGCAATAAAGATTATCCGTCATTGACAGTGGCGGGTGAAACGCTCATCTACGCTGCCATGCGGTTCTGTCATAGTATTAGCAAAAAACGTATGGCTTTCATTAATGGCCCCAGCAAAAAAAAGTTTTTGTCCATGATGAGCCGGCTAGACTATAATTGAAATGAATCAATAACGGTCCGCAGTGACGGACCAGGAGGTGGTATCGCCTGTCGGATGTATGTGGCTCGTCTGAAATTATAGGCTAGATTAGCTCCGTCATCCGAATTCGTTTGTCGCAATTTACTAAATTTGTTCGAAAAAAACGAGCTGTGTCAAACAAGCAGTGTTTGGGCTAGAATCAAGTTTTACAGTTATTGTATGTATAGACTAACATTGAAGCCAATGGAAGCGTCCAGCCGATAGAAGCATTGACTGGCTAGAGCGCAAATGGACAGATCATCTTCAGGCGGACCTCGCTGAGCAGACGATGAAAATTAGAAGTTTACATATGCTCTGTTCATTGTCGGCTACAATATTAGGCAAACAACAGGTGTCAGCTTCGATCCAAAGACAAAAACCTTGAAGTAAAAGATCGGTTATGCGATATCCGAGTCGGGCATCGTCTACTTGGGTATCCTAGGCCCATTCAACGAACATGTATTTTACAGCTGACTTATAGATTATGTCAACTTGCCCAGCGTGGCATTCGACGTTGGCAGAACGGAAAAATGTAACAGTCTTGATAACATGGATGGCTTGTGTCACAGTATGAGGCTACAGTTAGTACGCGGAAATAGATAAGAGGTACCGGTGTAGTTAAACACTGCTGGTACATCGAGTGAAATAGATGACGGTGTCAAGTCCCGCGAGCGACCAGCAGCGCTGTTTAGTGCCTGTATCGTATACAGACGCGTCCATGCGCTTCGCCTATCGGAAATCTCTAGTAATTAATCGAGCACTAGTTTTGCTCAAAGATAAACAAATTGAAAACAAGTAAAAGTGTAACAATAGACAAAATGGCCAGCAATTCACTAAAATTACGAGATTTTTCAATTTATCTCCTTAGAAGTGTTGAGCGCATCGGTTCAGGCGTAATTGTTGCAATAACTATGGCTATTAGGCGATTTATAAAACCTAAAAAATATATATTTTTGTGCGTTTCATGCTTGAAAGAAACCGTACCTTCATCTATAATAGCTACAGTATTTTACGAGTACATATTCCCTAAAAAGAGTTTCCTATCACAAAGAGCTTCGTGAAAACGAATGTTTCTGTAAGAAAATTAGCTTCCACTCGGTGCATTTTCTTCGCGAACCCGAGTGTTTGCTATTTATTGTTAGTAAACCTTTGTAAAACTACAGACGCCCATGGCAGTTTCTCCTACACTAAATTGATTTCCTCGCTACACGTTAGTTCGTCCCATCGTCTTATCCACAGGCGACCTTCGATGGCGGCACGCGAAAACCCCACTTGGGCGCATCAGCAATATTTCAACAATGCATCTGTTATGTTCTCTTACCGTCAACAGCTATGACACACAGTACCAGTGTAACGGCCGTATGGATCCCTCGTAGAGGCCGCATTTTCCCACGTTATTGCTCACACCTTGTAAGCGTTTATACGTGTTACTGAGGTATCCTTCAGGGAAATCAGCTTTCAACCTCTTCGTCCTGCTGCTGTCCTCGGTCTGCCCAGCGGTTTGATTCCTCTGAATTTTTCATTATTATCACGATCTTGATTTTTTTTGCAGCACAGATGTCCGTCATCATCCTACACAATACGGATTCTTCTTAAAATGGTCATGCACAGTCCATTTTGCAAGTAGTTTTTTTTTCCCCCACGGTATAAACAAATACGTTTATTGTTCACGTTGTATATTCAGGTTTCGTTCCTGTATGCACTGCTAAGCTTTCATGTGTTTTTTTTTTTCTATTAGAAACGACGAGAAGGGCAGAGGTATCTTACATTCTGGTCTTAACAAATTTAACGGAGGACTCTCTTCAAAATAAAAGTCAAGTGGTTTCGCTAGCTTGAAAGCTAGTTCGATTTGAAGAGATGGGAGAAGTTTAGGTTTCTTTGCATAACTTCGTTCAACTTTTTGGGCAAGCGCATTATTTTGGGGAAGCGAACAATGCCTGCTGCGAGCAACATTTAAAGCAGTGAACACGTTGCACTTGCTTTTAAATCGTAAGTAGTATTGCTTCTTGTGAAACGCTTTAAATATCTGCTACAACGTATAGCACACATTGGACGCATTATTGAGTCTGCATGTCCGACAAACACGCGTTCGTGGTACGCAATACGTGTTTGCCCTCTCTGAATGAGAGAGGAATTATTAAGGAAAGGGCACGTTTGCTCTAGTGAGGGAGGGTAGAATTTTCCGAAATTCGCCGAAACGGTCGCCACTGTGCCCGCCACAGCCAACTTTACGGGCTGAAACCCTTCCGAGTAACAACAAACACAATTTTTCTTCTACAGCTAACGTGAATGGTGGCTGTGTGGCCAGAGACGGACAGCTCGCCTTGAAGCAAGCTTACGCTAATAGCCAGATTGTGACAGTGCAAAGAGGATAGCAATTTGTTTGTCTATCACGCGCTGGAGTTGGGTGAGAGACATAATCTGTTATATATATATATATATATAGTCCATAGGGACTGAGATGTTTGGATTAAAGATAATGTGTTGACCGAGAAAGCCGTAGAAACGTATAATTGAGACATTTGCTGATGTTAAATTCTTTTACGATAAACTATAGAATATTCTTAGAAAAATACAACCCTGAAAATTTCAACAGTTGTGGTCGCACGAAATAAAGGGACTATGAAAAAAGGACAAACATGGCGATAGTACACGTTTTTAGATATTATAATTCGGCAATCCTCCCTTCTTTGATATTTTTCCATAGCTTGTGCGACTGTAACTAAAGCAACTAGAAGGGATCATACGTCGCGTAACACGCATCAGCACGGCCACCTTAGACATTGGGATCACGTACAACTTGTATAGCATACACGAAAAACGTGACAGAAAAGGAAAAACACTTAGAGTGATCGCTTTTTTTTTGAATTTCGACGGATTACTTCGAACCAAACATAATTAAGACAAACAAGCCAGCGTAACGCGCTGTGCAGGCCACAGCTCTGTGGCTTTATGCCTATTTATGGGTATGTTACCCTTGAGAACAATGTTTTCGTGTTTTGTATGTTCGGGTGCGAAAGAGGATAATTCTCCGATGACTTATAGAAATGAATGCGGCTGAATTTGGCTAGCGTGAATATGAAAGTATTTTGAATTACTACTCGAAGAAGTACCGTTTTTGCAAATCTCAGCGGTTACGAATCTGGGTCTCGAGCGTTAGACCTTCGAGCCGATTCGCCTCAGAGCCCATACGAGCCTATACATATAGAAACTCGCCCCACACATTTACTGCTAACTTTATGTTTCTGTCTCGAATTGAATTTGCATCGGTGCCACGATAAATGGCCGTTTTCTGCATTCACAATAAGTTCCTTAAAACCCCAAACCTGCTTTCTTCCATATAGCAAAAGTCTGTAGTCTATAATTAGAAGCCTATAACTTTAGTGCGTAGAAATTAATTGCATGAGCCGTTTGCATGGTTCATAAGCAAATGTATAATTATACTGCATGATATATCAGCGTCGGAGACAAAAAAGACATCCCAGAGAATAGTAATAGTATAGCTTTCTTCAGTCCTGCATGGGGAACGTGACCATCACAGCAACTTATCGTTGATGAGCGAAACTCGACTCAATTCGATTTTATTATAAATACGACCTTAAACGGTGAAGTATCGCTTCGAGCCCGCGTCGACACTTACCTCAGTTCAGGGAATCATAGTAATTCATTCCCTATAGATAAACTCATTCGGTCGAAGCCGGTTCGTTTCGGCTAAAAAACAAAATGCTTTAGATCATAAATAGACACTCACAAGCACATACACCTACGAACCTTCAATTGATAGTGTTGTTGCGGGTGTCGTACTAATCAGCAAAATATTTCTAGGGTAATCCCGTGATCGACACGTATGACCCAGTGGACATTAGTTCCCAGTGCTTCGTTTGGCCACAATTTTGTCTCTTGAGATGAAATCCTTTTTCTCTGTCTCCTGAGAAAAATCCAATTTACACAATATATATATATATATATATATATAAATGTTAGCAAGGATTTATATCGATGTTTGAAATGAAAAAGGTGGCTACTTCAGTAAAAGGTAGAGAACAGTTTGATTTTGAATAGTTATAAAGGATTTCGAATTTGAAATCTGTCGCCTTTGTGTTAATGGTGTGTGTCATTCGTCTGCTATCTACAGCGTGAACAGGATCGACGAAACAAAATAAATACAAACCGCTGAAGGAACACATGTGTTCTTGTGGCGAGAGGTTAACTTTTAGATGAAGCTACAGTTTACTAGCGTCGTTTAATTTTACCGCCTGCGAAGTGTGTACAATGAGTTATTAGAATTCTTTGAGTGAGACGCTAGAGGAAAGGTGATTGATATTTCCCAGCGTTCGCCAAATCACCGAAGGCAATCATTCGAATTTTTTTTATCTCTTATTTAATTACGATTGCTTATTTAATGAAAATCTATTATTAATTTCTACAGTGGCATGGTATTTGTATGTGAACTAGTACAATATCAATCTAGAACAAGGGCAGACTTGTCGTATTTTATGCAGATGAGTAAAACAATCATAGTGCGAAAATCCTATAACGGTACAGCCATGCACTTATATATAGTCGAGTCGTTATAACAGATCTGTGACAGTTATAATAGTTAGGAATTCATCGTAATTGAGATTACAATGAGTGACTGCCTTAACAAATGCGACTGGGTCCACTGTGAAGCCCAGAGTACCTGTACCATTTCCGAAAAATTCTTATTCATCTGTACGGGACTGCGTGTTCCAGCTTTTGGTACCCGTTCTCCTTATTACAAACGCCCTTGTGTAAACAAGCACGAAATAACAGCTGACCGACTTCAAGCCACTTCTGCCGAATCTGCTTGTTTACGGCTGCAAGGAATTGTAGACACTCACTTACAGAATCCTCAGATCTTTTCAGAATCTCCCTCATTTGCTTGGGGGTTGATGTAGTTTCAGTCGAAAAACTGCAGAATCGATGTCGAGCTGAATTACGCAGCTTCTCTTGCATTGCTATCTGACCCGCAGAGTCCTAAGGGGACTTCTCACTGCTGCTAAATTACGGGTACTTGCACCCCCCCGGCCAGTGCTGAACTTGGGGGGTAAACGTCGTCAACTGGTTGAATTCTGTTTCGACTAGAGATTTAGTGAAAGTAAAATGTCAAGGACACGGATGGGTAAGCGGTTAGACGTCACCGCCTAGGGAGGAATGAAGCTTGAGGAATAAGAGTGAATGAGAAAGGTCCCGGGCAGCTAAACAAAAAAATTCTTAGAGGCTTTCTTTGTGCTATGTTACTTTGTTGTTGCGACTGCTACCTCTATACCCCGACATGGTATCGTCCGGCACGCCATGGAGCGGAAGGGGCACTCGATTATTTCCAGTCTCTTTCTTTCAACACAACAACAGGGGGTAGTTTCTTCTGCGTGTAGAAGGCGTTTCCGCCATGCCGCGCCCTGACACCCCACGCATCAGGACCCACAGCAGAGCACCATACAAAAATATCCACCAACTCTTCCGGTCTAACGCTACCATTTTCCTTTGTTTTGCGTCCACTGTCACCATCGCTATCATCTCCTCACTAACCACGTTGTTTCGGTGGTGCTCTCTAACTTCTGTTCATAACTACACTACTGTTATTAGTACTGGTATAGACTGGCAATCCATAGCCGTTGTTCGTGATCAGACGACACGAGCCCTGCTTCTGTAGCTACTGTCTGATTGCTCCCTTTGCTTGGCTTAGCTGCTTTCATTCGTCCGAACCATAGCCAAGAGGCCGGCTACCTCATCCGAAATCGTCGCTGCAATAACCGCAGCCTACTAGTTTGAGTCCTACCGAGCGGAAGACCAAGCGAACAACAGGACAAGATCAGGACAGTGGCGGCCAACGAATGACGACACAGAGCATGGCGATCATGTTTAGCCGAGTCTGTCAGCACCCGCTGGTCGAACAACCCCTTTCCTATCATTGCCTGTGCCTCAGATACGTCATCCTATATAACAGCCGGTATAATGAAGAAATATGAGATATTCATCCTTTCTTGTTTTGCGCTGCTATGCTAACGCCTCGTTGCAGAAAAGCTTTGAACACACAGAACATAATTAATTTCGCCATTAGCTCATGGCTATACTTATGCATATCATATATAAATACATATCAAAAGACAGGAATTACAAAAAATGTTGGACCTCTCATTCATAGTTCTGTGAAAAAGGCATTAGAAAAATATCGCGTCGTTCATGTTGAAGAAGATCAGTATCCCAAAATGTAATACAATTAATGTAGGTTAGTCATGCGTCCGCTAGATTTATTGGCAATTACGCATTGTAGGTATAATTAATTGTTTGTAAAATATAAGCTTGTATTGTTTTAGACATGTATTTTAGTTAAAAATCAGCTAGACTCATAATAACGAAGTAAGACATGCTATACTGGCACCAAAAAATGCATCATGTCCTTGTTCTCAGCAGAAGGTATTGTTACAAAAAATATCGATCGGTGGAATGCATTTAGGTAGAATTGTATAGACTGTCACAGATACATATTCTAGAGTTATACAGTTGTGTCAGACAGATGTGCACATGTACCTGAGCTACGTTGTAACTTGTACTTATCGATAAAACGCGACTAAATGCCCATGAATTGCTGAAACACATTAACTTTTGGGCTGTCTTTTAGATTAGATGTCTTAATACTGGCATGTTATTGCCAGGACCGTATTCTTTATACGTTTATTTTTTTGTTGATACGAATGCAGGTTTCTATAATATTTACGTAGGACAAGCATGTTATCTAAGGACGCCATTGGAGTGTATTTATGTACTCGCTTTGGTTAAAAGCTAACTACAGATGTTGAAAACTTGCAAATGCTAGCCCGTCACAAGGTATCGATGATAACTTCGTCGGCTGGACTTAAACAATCGTCGACGTATCTCAAAGAGCTTTTTAGTAGTTGTTATCTTTCACACATGCAAACCAAGTCGGGTTCCAGTGTTTTTTTTTTACTTTTTTTTTAGATATATTATATCAGTTTCTAGTAAACTCAATTGATTATTTGTCATATAGACACGTACGTTGACTCCGTGTGAAACAACTACACAAGATGCTTGTCTCGTGTCTAGAGTCTTAGTAAAAGCCGAGTTAACAGCATGTTATGCCCAGTGTTTCTCGCGTCATTTGAGGTTTCGTTATGCCCAGTTTTCCTCACGTCCTTTGGGGTTTCGCTACGCCCAGTTTCCTCGCGTCATTTGGAGTTTCGTTTTATACAGATGAAGGTCATTCCGAATTCTGAGAAGATTACAAAGCCACTTATAGGGTTTAGGTTGGGTAGAAGGACAAATGTGTGAAGTAGGGGATGGGGGAAGCGTTAGGCTAAGAGCTTCTGGAGCATGTCTGAGGCAACGTTCTAAATATAAGCGTGCGTCACATATATTGCTGTCGTATGTTTGCGATTCGTCGCTGAAAAGCAGCGCAAGGTTTGCTTAAAAATGTTGCCACATTCCGGTGGAGCATAAAGAAGCAAAAAGATAAGCAATGGGGCAAACTCGCGGGGTGGGAGCCGGCTCATCAGATGACGTAACGCACTCCACTTCTACCTATATGGGCAGCCTAGAGAAACGGGGAGGTAGAGAAAAAAAAAAGAGAGAGGAAAGCGGAAGCCTGTAGGACGACGGTCTGACTTTGGCCTTGCTTGGCGAATTCTATTCATTTGGGTTATTCTGAGCTCCTGCTTCCTTGCCTAAAAAGCTTGCGAAAAATCAGGGAAGCTTCACTTATGGCCCATTCAAGTAGAGCAATGCCTTTTGCCCGTTGTTCCTATGCCTCCTATCCTTTTAGCATTAACCGCACTCGCTAATCTGCCCTAACAGAAAGGCTTGCTTTTAAAAGGATGGGACCAGGCTTGGTGATGAGCCTCGAGAAAACCTGCTTGACAATCGTTCTCATATGTCGAAAAACCGCTCCATGAGCTCTCGACGGAAGCCTGAAGCTGTTCGTCGGTTCAAACCGGCAGCGAGGGACTACCATTTTCCATTTAGGCCCTTGCCTGTGAGGATACGGCGCTCTTGGTCAATCCTAGCGCCCAGAATAAGCCAGGTTAGCGTGTGTTGGGGAAAAGGAAAAACGAGACAAAAGTAGATTTAAATGACCGCCTTTGATTTGGCCTTCCGGGCTCTTAATGGGTGTTGGCCTCTCGGTTTACCACGAACGGCTCTAACCATCAACTGCTTTAGTGCAAACTGTTTAAATTCTGCTATTTTTGCTAGATGATAGTACTTGTCGGCATAAAAAGCCAACAGATTTATTAGGGACGCATCATATGGAGTATTACTTTGTATATTACTTGTGGGGCCTGCATTGTAATCGCAGGTAATTCACCTCAGGTTTACATAGCTCCTCTGAGAACACTAGACATGTGCCTTTTTTTTTGTGATATTGTTCCCTTATGGGCTAGGTAAATTATCAGAGCCCTTGTGGGTTAGAAAGCACGGTTTAGAAGGTCCAACAAATCGGAATCTACTCATTCGGCATTGGATTAGGTCAAACGAAATTTTAAGTACAACAACGTGTAAAATGGCATGACCACTGATTATAATTACACACAACAATATTCTATGAAATTTGAATCCAACAAAAGTGGTCAACCATTCGAGAAGCTCAAATCTGTTTCGCCTCCCTTGAGTAGGTCAAGGATTGCAGTCAGGACGTTTTACCCCATTGAGCATCGAACATTCGTGCTTTTTATGAATGCAGACTCTTGACCCAGCCTATACGCCAACCAATCGGCAGCCATGCAATTCCACGGTTTTTTCGCGATCATCTCTAGCTGTACGGTTCAGCGTACAATAAACCTACTTATGTCTCCCCAGTTATTTACTCTCTCACAACGCTGATATCGTGGCGATAAACGTTTCATACTGTTATTGTAACACTCTAGGAGTTTTGGCGTCCATGGTACGAACGCGCTGTGGCGGCTGCGATCCGTAAAGTAACGTATTATAGTTTCGATCGAGGAAGAGAATAACGGTGAGAGCAGGTACGAAGAAGATGAATCGAAGAAAGAGAGAGAAAAGGGAAGTAATTCCGCTGTCAGGAGTGGACGCAATCAATTCAGTCCTACGTAATAGCTGGCTGGAAGTTGATTTCGTAGCCATTGAACAGCGAGACATACTCCCTGTAAGTAAACAGCAGTAAGCCTGAACTGGCCACGTTTTTGCGTCGGATACAAAATGTACATAGACAAATCATCATAAGTTAGTGGAACAAAGTAAAGGAGCCATTGGATAAGGTCAAATTTTGCTTGATCTGACTGAGGAAAAAAACCAGAGCAGATTTATGAAATGAATAGAGCAGTGACAACTTGCTGATTTCGCCTAGCCGGCATAGTACTACTGATGCTCAATAGAAAGAAACATTGCAATCTGGTTTTCGGTAACGGAAAATGAAAGCTAATGCTTTGAAAACCTAACAGTAAATTTATAGCGATATCTTGTTTTTGTCCATTATTTTTTTCCGGCGCTAAACAGTTGGCTGGCATCGTGCGTACTTCCCTGTATACCCAGTAGAACGCGACACCTTAAAGTGTAAGATCGTCCAAGCTTATAATGCGCTGTTTCACTAGCGGTTTGCGCGTGTCATAGGCAAAAGCTTTTCACAAGCCGAACTTCACGTTGGGTGGACTACTCACATCAGCGGACCGGAGTGCCAATAGCCCCATGCCATTAAGCGATTATTACCGTTTTTGATATATGTACCTTTGACATAAATATGTTATGGCTAGGGGGCATCTTGCGCGGCACAACGATTTAATTCCCACTGAACAATGACGCTACTAGAGACATTCTATCTTGTTAATGTTTTCTTGACCACTGTTGTAAACTTTTTTTCTTCAAATAGTTTACATGAGGATGCCGCGCGTTAGTCGACCGCGGAGCACGCTCATAAAATAAACGTTGCCGTGATTTTCTGTCCTAGCTTTACATTTTTATCGAATATTACATGTGAAGCCTTGCTTTAAATTGTTTCCAGAGCGTTTTTTTTTCATTTTTATAATTATTTTACTATTTTCTACGCTTGGCTCATCGATACGCTAATAAGAATAGTTTTTTTTTTACTCACACCATTTACTTTCAAAAGGAATAGTAGTACCAAGCTAATAAAATATGCATGACTAAATAATGGCAATAAAATAAAAGCATATGAGCGATAGGCATGTACCAGATGTAAGGTAAGCATGCACACAAAGATTTTTTCGAGCTGAACGATATTAGCCAATCATAGAGCCAACGTCGATCAACCCATCACCATGTTAATGCCTTTACTTGAATCATAGACCAATTGGCATGATATTTCGTTACCCTACGTTCTGGGTTCGGTAGTGCTGAAGTCATAGAGAAGTATATCTTGATCTTTTACGCGAAGGAAAATGTACGGATTACTAAAAGGGCTGTATTAGTAGTTTGTTTTTTCATCGCGAAACATACCAAAGAGACAAAAAGAACAAAAAGAGGCAGATATTTGTCGCTGTAAAACCTAGTTCTATTGATATAAGTTGTATTGTTAATTATGAGAATTAATACAATTTTCGAAAGTATACGATTTGCCTTTCTTCTAATTGGCTTGTATTTTTAATCAAAATCTAAATTTGTAGAGTGCTCATCATAATCTTAGACCAGAGACCAGTTGCGTGACGCGCCCCGAAATAGTAGCGTACCTCGAGTACGCGAAAGTGTTCTAACGACGTAAGTCAGCTGTCGTAGCTTTTAATGGTTTATATTCTGTACATCCGTTCACTGCGTGGACTAAAAATTGCGTTTGTGCTGCTATATACCACGATATGCACTTCGAGAAATCAACATGGGTTCCAATAAATAGCCGACTTGTCCTATTTGCTGCTACTGTTGTTGCAGTATTATTATAGTACTGCTTTTACTAGACAGACATGCGTCTGTATACCGGAAGAGTATACCGTCTTTCTCGACTATTAAATCACTGACTATTTTTCTAATTGTTGTGTAATCTGGCCTTTGGCTCGCTTCTTACTTACTGAAGCCAAGTCCAACTAAAGGCTGGCCTTTCAGTTCTGGTTCTTTGCTGACCCTTGTCTACCGGGCCGTCAGAAAGTTCGAGCTGTTTTTACTATACAGGTCAACTCGACAACCGTGTTTCAAAAGCTGGCGATTGTTGTCGGTTTCGCAATGCTCTCCTTCCTGTGCCGCTTGTAAATACCTTCGTCCATCTGCCTTCATGTTAAGTTCTCTTCCCGAGAATCGCTAATGATATCTTTTCTCCTTTTGCTTGCTTCCGGCAACGTTTCGCCTATCAAAGGGCGCATGCTTCGCCCCAAGCTTCTGCCAACTTCCTTTCATTCTTGCTCCCATCTGTACCGATTCTCTATTCTGGCTACAGCTGTCTCACTCTTGTACTGCTTATCTTGTCAAGCCTTTACTTTTTCTTCGTGTTAATTCTTTGCCGCCCCTTTTTTTTTTTAGCCGTCCTTGTTTTGGAGCTACTTTGACATCCATTGCTGGACGGGCTGGCCCTGGCTTTTGATGTCTCTGCCTGGATTAAAGATTAGTCCGCCGATATTCGGTTTCGGACCCAATCCGATTGAGTTGAAGCTCCGCTTCGCTTATACACGCTTCTTCTGTATTGTTTCTCGCCTCTTGTTCATCATCTTTGCGTTGTTTCCTCATCCTTCTCTTCATCGTCAAAAAAGGATTGTTATTCTTCATTGTCGACGTAGGCACTAGGCTGAAAAGGGCACAATCTTATCTGCTGTTTTCTTGTGCGTATCGTCGTCTATAGGTGGCAGTGAAAGCCGCGCAGGCAGCGCGAAAAACACGCGGAAGTTACGTTCTTCATGTAAACCGTTGCTTTATCCGTCCTATCGTACTGCTGCTTGAGACAGCTCCTTTCATTCAGCTAGGTTTTTTTATCGCCCCGAAGAACTTGCGATTTTCCGAGAGCATCTACGGATTTATTTTTATTTAGTCGTTTACGCTGGTTGGCCCCTTGTCAGCGCCTGGTTGTGCTGCTTCAAAGCTTACTCCGTATGGCTATGTGTCTGTGTGTGTGTTGGTCTTTTATAAGTGCCGATCTCTCCTTCTGCTATTTTTGTCACTTTTCCTTCTGTGTGTCCGTTACCCCGCCTTGTCCATCTTTACCCAGCCACAACTCGAACAGCTGTGCATTGAAACCAAAGGAACGGATGGTGCTTAACTAAAATCGGCGAACTGTTTACTACTTCGTTCTTTTCATTGTTTTCAAAAAAGAAAAGGCAAGCGGCAAAAGTAGTGTGAGGTATAATGGGTTGTTTTTCTTGTCGGCCTCTTTTTTCTGTCTTCAATCCTCTCTTCTCATCACTTCATCCATTTTTTTGGCTAAATAGTCTGCCAATAGACCCAGTAATTGCCGACACGGACTTTTTTTTAGCATTATCAGGTGTTCATTCTTAGAGCTCTGGGCCAACCTGGCAATTGTTGCCATTTTGTCCTTCATCCTCGTCCAGTCCAGCGAAATTGCAAAGGCCACACATGCTCCCACATTTCTCCTTGCTATTAGCTTTCTTAGCTGTCCTGGGGTTTCCTAACCTGCGATTGCTGCTGTTGTCCAGGCCCGCTCTGTTCGATTCCATACGGCATCAAACAGATAAGTAAAAGCAGCAAAGGCAGGAGAAAAGTGCGTGAACATCTATCGGAAAAAGGAAGTCACGGGTCAGGGAGCGGCGTGGAAAAGAGGATCGGCTTCTTGATCTTCCTTCGGTTTGCTTACTATGTACATCCGTGTTTTGTGTTACTAGCTTCTTTAATCCGCTCTATTTTTTTTTTCTATAGACCATTTCCTCGTTTCCGCCACCGCTGCTGCGGTTCTTGTTATTGTTGTTGCGTCTAGTGTCGTTGCCGGGACTCCGGCTGTCGCTACTGCCGTATTCTGTCTCTCTATAGCCGCTTCTTGGTTCGTTCTTGTATTCTTTTGTCATTTGCTTGCTATTCAGCTCTCAGCTTGTCGTTGCGTCGCGTTCTCCGTGAGCTTTCCTCGTTGGCGTGCTTTCTTCTCACGTTGTATGTGGCTAAACCGAAGGTCAAGGGAATACTATGTTCTTCTTGAGATCGGAAGAACGCTGCTTACTTGCACGTAATGCGCCGTCCTCCAGCAGTGCGTGGCAGGGTCTGGAAAGGCGATTTCTTAAGAGCAGAACGAAATACAGGAAGGAAATGAAGGATTGTTTCCTTTCAAGTAACGTTGTAATCGGCCGGTATTGTTTCCGCAGCATTTGTTTTCGCCATTACTTCAATACCACGAAGGTGGCAACCTTTTCTAGCATAGCTCACGTGGTGTTTATAACTCAACACCTGCAATAGCAAAATTTGCCTGTCTGCTTGTTCGACTATGTTGTATGTTTCTTCACGTTGTTCTCATACTGTGTTTGCCCTTGCTCTCACGCAACCTATGCATGTTGAAAATAAAATATGCCCTAAACGCAGAATCAACTAACGTTTATTCTCGATGAAACAGCAAATATGTGAACGTGCGTTATGATGGGCAAGCGACACATTTTAACATGTATAGAAAGTGAAAATAGGCTACTATGTGCATTGAAAGTAGACCAATGAAGAGTCCATATTACTGATGAAAGCAGTCGATCTGTTCAACCTTGTTCAGGTCCTTCTGGACATATCGGCACCATACAGAACTGATAATAAAAGAAGCTGTTATAGCTGGTTGAGATTGATCAGACTAGCGATCGACTTTGTTGGACACATGTAGGTATTTTTAATGGGTTATGTACCTAGCCGAAGCAGCTTGCTGAAAAGGACTTCGCCAGGCCTGAGGGCATTTAGCTTAATCGATCTACCATCACGCACAATTTGCCTGCCGTAGAAGAGTATTTTTTCATATACCGATTGGTCTAAATATCCGATAGAACAGAGCGACGTAATGTGTTTAATCCATTCCAGCTTTTGACAGTATGTTGAATCTGCGCTTTCTGTTTGTTAGTATCAAGCAAATTTTCATTAGGTCTTAATCTATATCAGAGCGGAATATCGGCTATTAACTTTTCCTCATAGATTATAGACGCCTTATATTCTATTTTAACTCGAGCAAGAAAACAGAACGGCGTTCGTCACCCACTGCATGCGAAATTGCACACATGAAGTACATAGTGAACGAAGATACCTCTCAAAATAAGGGCTGGTTCCGTTCTGTACATCTAATCATTAATATCAGTGTGCATTGTGGAAATTGACCTAACCGTTGACACTAGGGTTGCTGCAAAGCAGTGCTCAACAAGAGACGAATTTCGAGAAAACCATGGTCAAACTGAGAAGTGATAAGCATTCCAAGTCAGCAAAACACCCTACGACGAACGTATGATACATTTCCTTCCAATGCCTAATAGGTATTCTTCAACACTTTGTTAAATCTGCTGCGATTGTGTTTGCTATCTCTGAACATCGACCCTGTAAGGGTTTCTGACAGAAAAAGGCTCTCCAATGGGGCTTACCACGTAAGACACGATTACCTCGGTATGAGGTTTCGAGAGTAAACGGCCTGATCTAGGTGAAGTCACATGTCGTGTTTAGATAGATGTCTGAAAATCTACCATGTTGTTTAGAGGAGATAAAGGTAGACATAGCAAGAACTGACACGTGACAATATTATTAATGTCAAGCTACATCTATATAAATAAGTCTGACTCGAAGGCTCCCACCACTTTAAACTTGCTTTTATTGGGCTTTTTGTTTCGCCGCGTTTGGAAAAGGAAACTGATTGTATATGGGTATAGAGGTACACCCCTTGAACTCAAATATGTCCTGCCAGTTAATAGACTAATGGCCTCTTTCGATGCCCATTCTGCTGCATTGTTCAACAACATTATGTGCAACTTTTAGCTTTGTTAGAGCGTTTCGCAATTTTTTTAGGACAGCATCGCAAGCCCTATTTTATAATATCAAACTATTTGTATCATATTGTTGTATGAAAAATACAGTTCGAAGGCCTCGTTTGACAATGCGTTTTAACGCACGTACTCGCGGACAGGTCTGTCTACCGTCTAAGTACATGACAACAAAAGCGTTGAGTAAAATCTAAATTACATTTATTTCGAATTCAGAATAAGAATAGACTTAGTAACAAAATCTGAGGCCCTCCAAATTTTTAAAAAATCGCACAAAGCTGCAATGTAGTCACCTTTTTTAACGGAAACAGCAGCGTTAACCTAAATTAATTAATCGAGTGGAATTAACAGAAAATATATTGAGCAAGTGAGCAGTCAAATGGAAGTTATTACATCTCGTTTCAGTTTCCGTCTCATAGAGCATTTTGTCACCTAGGACAAATAGTAGATGCCTCATTATTCTGAATATGTTTTAAATACAGCTTCAATGACTTCCGGCCATTATATGAAGTGCACTTATCTCAAACTCAGTTATAGAAATTGAGATAAATACGGCGGATAATTTTGACTGTTGTATGGAAAAGACCAACTTCGTATTATACTTACGTAGGTTCTCATGTAGCGGCCAGACACAGTTTTCAATACAGTTACTAGATAACCACATAATGCGATTATTATTATATTCCCAACTTAAAAAAGTTACTTTGACGTGAAACAATAACTATCGAAAAGTGAATTTGTCTTAACAGCATACCGAGTGCTCGTTAATGTCATTTAATTAAGCATATGTTTTTGAGATGAGCAACGTCTTCATACAGTCTTCTTGATGTGTATCCTCTAATAGAACTTAATAATTAGATTCAAGCCATGATGGCTTTTTCTTTTAAAAACCGTCGGATTGGAACTTGCTAATTTCATTTAATACTCAACGGTCAACGTAGCCATTTAGTATATAACTCAACGGTCTATTTCAATACTTGCGTCCATTTACATTCTACCTATGCAAGTGTATATATACATATATATATACAAATATTCTATAGAAGTTATTGACTGGGCGTTAGCCAGTTCCGATATCGATACATCTCTCACGGTATTCCGCGGGTTCACCATACTACAGCACACCTATGTATTTCATACTCGGTCACGTCAAATTCGACTACACCCGTGTCTGTCAGTAATCCATATTTTAAGCATAGGCTACACAGCGTCTTCTTGCCGCCCCATTGTAGGCTACACACCCTTAACGGTGGTAATCGCTGGCGGCTATGTCTTTCGGCAGCACATCGAACCATTACATCGCCCACTACTGCTTCCAAACTCTCCCCTTCGATCAGACAAGCCAACCCAATACGAGTGTTGGTGATTCGGGGTTCTATAGAGGCGCTCGACGACTGTCACGTCATCTCACTGAGATATTACGCGCTTGTGATGCGAAGACCAACGGCAGGCGTGTCTTGCGTATCACACGGGGATGAGGTACTATAAAGTGAGAAGGCTAGCGTTTTCCTCTGCTGATCTTTCGGCTGATTATGGTCGGACTGCGTGATTATTAAGGGAGAATATTTCTTGCCTTGAGCCCCAATGGGTACTCTCCATTTCTCTCCCTGAGCTTCCCTCATAGATGAACGTTTCGTACAGCACTCCATCCGGACTACCTCGGATTGCGTGACCGGTCTAGAAAGGGAAGGAGCGAAGGAAAGTGAAACATACCGTGCTCAGTGAATGAGGATCGGAGTGTCTTTTGCGGCAGTCGATTTAGGTTGAAGTTAGGTCGGAGGCAAACAGCCTCCCCATCCTCAGGTGTTCGATCTCAGCACGAGCAATCAGTACATTCTTACTCAGCAACTCTCGTTTCCTATGTAAATTGGGAAGAAAATAAGAGTAGGAAGACCAGTTCGAAATCGAGTGACGAATCGATCAACTTTGAACACGTGTAAAGGAATACGAATCGTCTCGTGGTATGAACTGTAGTACACGACATAGCTACCCTTCCAGGTTAGGCCCAAGTAACTGGAAAATAGATCAATACGATGAGGGTATCTGTGATATAGACAACAATTGCAAAAAAGAAGGCGTTTTCGAGAACACTGTTTCATTGTCCGATGGTAGATACCCCAATAGACAGAATACACGGATCACGTATAATACATAATGCTGGTGCATCTAAGCACGTTAGTGTTATAAACCGGCGAACCAGCAGATAGCTGGTTCATGCTAATAGCACAGTTTGTAAAAAGCCATCTTGGTCATGACCTACTGAATGTTCACGAGACAGCATAGGTTCTCTTTCGCCTCAGCTTTGGCAGAGGGTTTTCATGAAGAGACAAGTCGCGTTGGTTCACCTTTTGGTGGGGGAGAATTAGTAAGAAGGGGGTTATGTAGGGTTTCACATTCGACTTCTCGATGTTGTTGAAATATGATGTTTTTCGTCTGGCGTATCTCTCTTTCTGTCTGCGCATTTCGCTTGTAAATATCTACTTTAACCAAGCACGAATTAGCGATCATCTTCGAGCTCGAGCCACAGAGAATAGAAACTTCCGTGTAGTTGAAGTTAAAGCAGACGCTGAGAGGAGAGACGGAAGGCGCAGCAGGATTTGCTGTCGGTGAAACATTATTAGAATCGACGCCATTCGAGTGTTGCTGTACGAGCAGACGCTTTTAAACTGTATTTCTAGTACACTTAGACATGCAGAAAGGCGGATGCCGTTGGCGATTGACGCGAATACGGTCATGTACTGGAATGGTAAAAACTGGGTTATAACCATTCCTATGCGTATTGCAATAATACGGATGATGTATGCCTGATTATTGACAAAAACGTCACGACGAACGACGGCTATCGTCCTTGAAATAGCAAATAATGATACGACATCAGCTACAAATATAGTAACAAAATTAAAATGCCGCTATTTTACAATGCGGCTAAGTAAACATGTCCGGGTGCCCAGAATTTACATATAAACAATTATGTATTCAAAAAATCAATGTCATATGGGACAAAGACCATATGGCGGTAATTAGCTTAACAAGCAGAGTGGCTCCTTCGAGAAGAGACCTGTGTAAATGTTTGGTTAAAACCTGTTCCGTGCACCTACATTTATCCTTAAGTAGGGAACTAAGCTTATTTTATGAGATTCGTATCGGCAATTATTAATCAGGTAAAAAGAGAAACACTATATCATTTACTAGGACTTACTGATAGCGTTCTTGTGAGAAAATATTCTATAATTTCAAATGGGTTAATGATCCAAAGTTTCATTTCTTAGATAGTAGGAAATGTTTCACTCATCTACTATGGGACGACGAATGAAATGGGAAAAATACGGTGTGATTTTTTATGAATTATTTATGTTAAGTCGAATATAAAAAATGGTCCAAACCTTTAAATGGGTCGATGTGGAGAGAAACTAATATATTTATAATTATAGCGATTTTATTATTATTAATTATAGCTATGATTTGTAGCGAGTAATTTTAATAGCTCTTTATGAAATTCGTATTTGCTTCAATTTCTACCATCGCCAGTAGCGGGAAATCTCATAATAAGGACAATTAATATAGGACCGTATTAATTTTCGCTGGAATTTTTCTTTGGTCACTTAAAAACTGTGCCTTACATGTCATCATACTGAATTGTACCTCACACTGTAGGAAATATGTGATTGTACATGATGATCTATAGCAAATTTTCCGTGCCTTACAAACTTAGCTGTTTACTTTCATCAGGATTTGAATAAGAAATCTATTTTATGCCTTGTTGCAAATAAATATTGCTAAGCATACCTGGATTCCGTACTCTTAACAAACAATAACAAGCTTTAAACAAGTAAACGTGATTAAATGTTTGATAGCAGACTTGGGGTTTGTTATGACTTAGTTACTTTAATCATATATCGTCCGGAACCTTTACAGGGAAGATGGTACGAATTAACAAAATCAATAGACTTTAAGCGCCCACACTCTGATACGATATATCTAATGAGAAGCGTTATGAGAAATTCTTACGCAGCCAGCACTTAAGTTTGACGGCTGATTATTTTTATGTAATTCTCTTATCATCTGCCTGATAAAGTTAAGTCGAATTGGATACGGGTTGATTGCATACCTCTGATCTACCGATGCGGAGCGAAGCCCAGTTAAATGGTTTTTCGTGCCCATGTGCTAAACGCACATTCCTGAGGTAAGCCAACAGGAATGCCGACTAATTGACTTGCACAGATCAAGCCCATCTCCCAGTTTTGTCTGCTTTTAAAAGTTCCATTTAAAGACACAGCTGAAATGTGAGGTTCAACCGAAATCGGTCAGTTAGTTAATGAACCAATCAAAGTTTGAACATGACTGAAAACGGCAGGGATACAAAAAAAAAAAAAAAAAAAGAATTCAACATGAATTTTGTTTTTCTTTTTCATCTCACTTGAAGTTTGCCAAGTCTTTATTTGACTGTTATGTTAGAAAATTACATCCTTACCTATATTTTCACCGCCTAACATTGGTTATTGTTAACTGATTGAAAATCCTAAAGCTCACATACCGCAATGCAAGTTATAGGAAACGCCTCATCTGAAATTGACGTGGGGCGCATTCTTACCCAGCCAAGAATGCCTTGTCAATACGATCGAAAGCTACAAATTTACTTTCAGGTCACGAAAGAGTTACGCATTAACTTCAAACAATTAGAAGCTTCCAATATTGAAATCGAACAATCTATTCGATTGTAGGTATATCGATTCATTAAAAGAGAAGGCGCTAAGAAGTGCCAAGCTTGCAAGTGTACCTTTATCAACAACATTAATACTACCATGTGAAACGAGTTTCTGTTTCAAGAGAGTTCATGATAAGTGTTATAATTGTAATTGATTACCTTCACAACGCCAGATGATTTTTGTTGACCGCTTTTTTTTGTCGAATCTGTTGTTCGACACAAGTGTCTATCTAAGTAAGGTCCGGAGGAGCCACATTTAGGCCAAATTTTGCCATAAATTACAAAATTGCCTTTGGGCAGGTGGACTGCCCATTGACGGATATGACCGAACCTTATACTGCTAGGTAATTCACTGTAATTTCAGCGTGTCAATATAAAATTCGTTTACATGTATGTGTGTGTCGATATCTTGCTGCTACATCTGAAACTATCTGAAACATGATCGCGTACTTGGAAAGAGTCAGTCAACCTCTGAAAACCCGATCCGCCGTTGCTGTTGTTAGTTAGAACTTTGTCACGAAATCATCTCAAAGCTGATGCCGTTATTATCAACGTAGATATTATCGTGCACAAATACCGTATACTACATATAGGTACACTTTATGCTAAAGATCTTAAGCAGGTCTCAGTATCTGCTCCTTATGTATAGAGTCGGACCAACTTTGCTGAGGATGGTGCTCCTCAGAACCAAATCCTCAAAATTGGCAAACAAGCATCAAAAATCGTTTCTTTTTTCTATTTATCTGTATGCTCAAATTTTGAAGGAAATACTTGCTGTCAGAACAGATTTACGATAACAGACTTGTAAAGCAACAGGAAGCTTTTGTTACTGTGGCAGACGACGCTCACTAGCAGACGACGTATTGGTTTCTCGGAATGTGACAAACAAGAAATTCCTGAACCAGCAATTAGATCAGGCAGCCCTATTCCTCTGGCTAGAATCCTAGCCATTTCAGCCACTCACGAAAATCTGAAGTACATCTTTTCAAAAACAAAGTCGTCTTCCCAAACTCAGAAGAGAGGAGGTTACAGCCAATCATGTATCATGGAGTAGGCAAACATAATGAACTATATTGCGTCGTAGCTTCGTTGCACGATTCTTGTATAGTCCCTACATAAAGAGAATGAGTAGACACACAATCTATGGTAACAACGAGCTTCACCAGGTTGTACTTCTGCAGTGGCTTGCGTTACCTGGACTATTGGTTTCGTGAAAGTCTTGCAGCGCGAGACTATAGAAAAAAAATCTAATTTTTTGCGTGAACCCATTTCTGCGTATATATGCCATTATTTCGATAGCTTCGAAAGCTTTTAAGCTTTTTGTCGTCATCTATTCGGATGACGAGGGCCATACTATTGTTTATGCAGCAAGATTCTGCCCAGAACGACTAAAGTTGCAAAGCAGCGACCGAAATTCTTGCCAAATAATTATGGCTCGATTCTAGCTTTACTAGACGACTATTTCTTTTGGTTCCCGTCAGTCACGTTGATCGTCAGTCGTCGCTGTTGGCTGTGCCTGGAAAACTTTCTTTTGGCGTCACTTCCTTCAGCACTATGTTCCGGTCGAACGCTCGCTTGTTAGGCAGGTATGGACACGTTGCGGTGAACAGACCCGCGCTTGGTGAGCGCTCGTCACCCTTTCGATTCTTTCCTATCTTTGATTCCAGCCCCTATTTGCCCTCTCGAAGCCATTACTAGGCCACTGCTCGTTTGCCGGTTGGTCGGACTGTGGTAAATAGGCGTTTGAGCTTGTTGTAAAGTAATCGTCCAAAGCAGTGACAGGTAAATAACAACTTATATATCAGGTGCTTACTGGAGCTGATAGATTTCCACACTGCGTATAGCATCGTAACCGGCTCTGCCAGCCTTAACAGCCCCCGATTAGGCACCCCCGAACGATAAAACGGGCCAGCACTAGGACCGAGCTGTACCTCTGGAGAGTATCAGGAATAAGAGAGAGCGAGAGAGAAAAGAGCTTTCTTTTAGTCAGCCTTTTCAAGCTGCTTGCACATCGACCTCCCACAGCCAACTGCCCAGCCTGGACCTTCGACTTTGAAGTGGTGCACCGTTCCGCAGCTCGTCAAGCAGAAACAATAGAAGAAGCCACTGGTTCTGCTATTACAGGCCAACAACTTGTTGTTAATCAAGAGCTCATGCTGGCCTAGTGGATAACACCTGCTTCAGATTTCCGGGCTTACTGCTCGTTCGTATGCTGACGTAGAGGCCAGCCTCTTCAATAGAAGGTCGCCAAGTCACATAATGGACGGCAACCTTCAACATATGAATTATTACTACGTCCGAAGGATGATGTCGTACGTTAGACCATTGTGAGATAATAAGAAACCAAAACAGCAAAAAAAAGTGTTATCGGAATATAATAAACATCTTGTGACCCTTGAAAGATCGATCAAACAGTTCAAAAATAGGGTGGAATTTATTATATGTATGAGAGTTTTGTCAGATACTCGTCTATATGTTGGTTTTATAAGCATTCAAATTTTAGGCTGAAAAATTATAGGGCGAAAAGAATTTCCTCTGAATTTTCTACTAGATTTTACCTGCGAGCTTCTTCTTGCGTCCGCCACTATGTAGGTGATTTTTACGGCTGTTAAGTTGTACAGTAAACGGTAGCCCACGGAGACAAAAGTGCATGCTGAGAAAAAAAAATGAGATTATACTAAGTGCAATGCATTAAGTGCCGAACCCAAAGGTTTTTTAATTAACATTATTGTTTATCAAAAGGATTTCCGAATGGTACGTCTTTATCCAACCCTAGATTCATAATATTCGTTATTTAAAATAACATACTTCGCATAAAATATATTGTTATTCAGATTAGGCATCCTACAATGTAATCGCTTTGAAACGGACACCTAAGCTTGTGCTTCAAAGGCTAGGACAAGGTCCCAGTCTCAATTGATTTGGTTGTTCAGTAATCGATTTTATGTTATTGTGCCTATATAGTCTATTTTACTAGCTGTTCTTTAGGCAGGACACATTTCACAGTAGCAATTAAAAGCTTAAAGAACCAGAAGGTTGACAAATTTTCTCAAGTTAAGCTCCCTTTATACGGCGGTTCCGAGCAATGTTCTAACTATCATGTAGCATCGCTCGTTGTAAGCTCGTGTAAGCTTTTTCAAATTACTCGCTAAATGCTGGTCCATAGTGTCCTTAACGCGTAAGTGCCAAAAAATCAGATCATGACGGTTCAGATATCACTGTCAGTAGGTGTATCGTTTTTGTCTACTAGCTTTAAGGACCGGACGAGGACCCCCTGAGCCTTTAGTGAAAAATCCAAACATTGAGAAATACGATAAATATAGAAATTCCTATTTTTGAATTTATTGCATCAAGGGTTTACTCTGGCCCTTCGAACATCGACAGACATCCAAGCAGTCCTGTACAATAATACCTCCCTCAGATGATGCAGCTGAACGTCAGCTGTCGAAAATACCGCTTGGGAATATGTGAATTTAATTATTGAAGACCTGTGCAGAGCTTCTTTTCCTGTAATAAACATCTTTCCCGAATTAAATACGTTTGTTATTTTATCGCAGAATATCCGGTTCATCACAAAACGTAGAGATATATCCCTCGCGCTTTACCTAAGCGAGATGGATAAGTTGCCTGCAGTAAAAATAAATGCTGGAACTAACTTCGGCTACATGTACTGTGTATGATTAGGTAACACCGAAAACGATTGTAGGGTTATCAATTAGGTTTTGAATTTAAAAATATGAATAGTAGAATATGTCCTTATGAGCCGCGAGTGTTAGTAATCGTTACGCTTAGCTAACTAGGGTTAGCCAAATTGGCCTCCATATAATAGGTGGATCATTTACTTAAAGCAGTCAAACGCCTATGCTTCGCTTGAAACAGTCGTATCTTTAGTCTGTTCAATTGAGAAAAATAAACAATATTAGAACTGGTCATTTAGTATAATGTAATAGATATCCCAACGGGCAATGGCTGTTGTCCATATGAAATCAACTGGCGTCACGTCTGCACGGTACCTTCTCCAAGGATATCTCTATTATTTTTTGTCGCTTGCCATCGGTTTCGAAAAGGAGTCATATGCACTTTATGAGATGCCAAAAACAGTTATCCTGAAAGCCATTAAAGGTTTCAAGATTGGTATGGCAACAGTTCATGGGAGACTCAATACCTACGAAAAAGTTCCCCTGAGAAATTGAAGTGCTGTCACTGACGAAAGCTGCTTGAATACAGGCCTTCGCCGTCCATTGAAGTATTTGCTATTTTTGCAGCTGCATTTGTTCTACACGAACTAAGGAGAAATAGCTAGCATCGAAGGCCGTACCAAATAGGTTTATTCACAGATCCTGTTACCCCGCTATTGGCCAAAGGCCTTTAAGTGCGATTCGCATGTTTGTATCATTCATAAGTGCAAGCCCTGTACGTCATCGGTATAAAGCTTATTGACTTCTCGCCCAATAAACTTGTTAAATAAGTCATACTACAAACGATTGAACACAAATTGGTGAATGAACAAGATCCTTGCTGACTACCCTTCGGCTAGAGCGATCGTTGCGACTGTATCTGGCGTTATCCGAGAGTTTTTTTTTTTATCGAAAGAACCTTCGTGCGAACAACGTTCAACGGTTAGTGCTTCTTTAAAGCAACAGGCCACCTGTGGCCGGAATACGACAGATCAGGTTCAAATTCCATGGACACATAGTATAGGCATACAAAATTAAATACAACGTCTCATCAACAATTTTTCTACGACACATAAAAATCGTTACTTTCACGAAAACTCGTTAGCGATATGTCAGTTTCACAAAGTGTGATATCGAACACAATCAAGTACCTAGTACAAAATATAAAGTATAATTAGTGAATAGATTTTTTTAACAGACTTTTATGGATTTAAATATTAAGCTACGAAGGACGTCTCTAGCAGCTGGCAGTATAGCCTTCAACCACTTCTGCTAAAGCCTTTGCTAAAGATGTTGTTCTGCCATATCTGAAGCTAAAGAGGACATCGAGGTTTCTACCAGGGCTTGATTTGCGATGCGTGCAGTTTACGCAGTATCACCTAGCTTATGATCGGCGAAATCTCAATCGATGTCCAAAAATGCAAAATGTGCTGGAAGCTCCTGCTAACCCATAATAGTGCAAAGTAGAAATGTTTATGAGAATAAGTTTAAATTGTTAAATGGGTTTCAGCTAAGTTATTCCACGGTGAGAACATGTTGTTCCAGGACAATATGATGATGATGATGATTCCAGGACATGTTGTTCCAGCCATCTAAGTCAGTCGACTTAAGCGTTATGACGTCAGTTGGCCTCTTTTGTGATCGAGAACCAGGCGGTGGTGAGGGCATGTTATGTTGCGTGACACTGTAACCGGTATTTGCTTCATCATCTCAAGCCTTCCGTAGAGGCGTATATCGTTGTAGGCGACAAAAAAGGGAAACGGTTTGTTCGATAAAAAGGCTTAGTTTAGTAGCCGTTATAGTTTCAGTGGTGTCTTTCAGTTCAGCGTGCATTATTGTGCAAGGCGGGACGTCAATCGTCATTTATAACCGCACCTTTGCCAACAACATCTATCGTATCCCGAAGTGTCTTGAGAAAGAACAAGATCGTCAAAAATGGTGATTGAAGACCGTTGATTTTATCAGAGCATATCATTGCAAATCTGGGAAGTGATCATTTGAAAGTTGCATACCAAAAAAAAATGCAATTTTATCACCTTTGAATAGTTTTGATTGACTCTATGTCGGGCGGAATCGTTAGCGTCGTGGACCAGTGATATCCAGGTATCAAGAAGACTCCCAGCTGGAACCTTTCGATTTAAGCTTTGAATTTAGCCGAAGTTACATTTGATCAATGTTTTCATTTATACAACGGTATCTATAGTAGTTACAGCGCCTGGTAATAATGCCACGTATCGCATAACTATTTATCCGTGAAGCAGGACGTTTTTCGAAAGACACTTCAATCTACATGAACCCACTCCTGTCTGAAAAGATAAACGAGTCGAGTTTTACGAAGGAAAAAGCACCTGCTATATATATATATATATATATCAATTATGAGCGAACCAACAACTCGACATTTATTCTTATTTCCATAATATCTCAAGTCAACAACAGTATTTTTCCTGGTTTTCCAATGCGTATTATGTAAGCATCTTTGAAATCTCTAGTAACTGATCCATCAGAAATCACAGAGCTCAAAGGGTAACGATCAAAACAAGTGTGCGAGAAATATACAGAGAATCATACAATGATTATTTATAATCATCTGATTTAATTTATAGAATTTTAAGAAGAAATTAGTAGTTGAATCTAAATAGTGTACGTCATGGTCCATTAAACCAATAAGTTCTTTATTTAATTCAAGATCTCTATTGGGAAAAATTTTTGCTTGGAAAACCTTTTTTCTTTAGGTACGTGGCTTATACTCGTTGTTGTATACATTTCGAAAACTGAGACAACTTTATATTACAACGCTACTATATGTCTTCAGTGTATTTTCATTAATATTTGCTTAAATATAATGGCTTCCCAAAAATTCCGGTCATCCTGTTATTTCAGGCATATCTGCCTAAATCATTGGGCGGAAAGTTATTGATTGAATATTGATTAGCGATAAGACATTTTTAAATGAAGCGACGGAAATAATAAACGTTTCTAGTAAACGCGTTTATGTGACCTAGATTCCCAACGACTAAGTGATCTATAAGCCTTTATTTGGCATCTTATGATTGATTTATTGACTGTGAAGGGGTTTGAGAGCGAGGCGGCAGTGGCTTGCAATGAATTGCGGACACTGACAAAGTGAGCCAATGTACATGATGGCGGTAATGCGTATACTCTTAATATTAATGAACTTGCACTTGTGCACAGATCCGTACAGACACGTACACGAAGGGATACAATACAGACCACTGGGAGAGGAGTCTGCTGCGATGAGGTTACGTGATTGCAGGTTCAAGGGTAACTGCGTAAGGACTGCCTGAGCGCCCGCTTTAGCGGTCCAAAGCACGCTCCAGCCGAAAAAGATCGATCTAATTAGGAGTGAACACGCAGGACGCAACTGTGACCTTGACCTGCTGAGGAAGGGAAGCTGGTCATATTCTATATATGTACGTACATTTTGTATAGTTGGCTGTGCAGAAGCGTGCAGATTTTGAGTTAGATAGGCGGCTTTTCCTGTCTACCATCAAGTTGCTAGTCTATTTCACTTATGTGCGTGTCCGTAAGTTAGTTATTATCTAACGGATAAATTAAAGTTGTGATGATTCTAATGGCAATTCATAATGGAAATGTGTAACAGTGATAGGGGCGATTCGAAAATGCATTCATTCAAAGCCTTTCTTCATTCCTTATTGATTCATTCTACACAATTATCGCTGTTACAAAGGAAGCGGCGAGGTTCGTTTCGTTAATAAACCCATAATATTGATGTTTATTGACTGCCACGTAGCTCGTTTATTCGCCACAAATAGTTTGCACTTAAATAAGTTGATTTTATTCATTTTCCTCGACACTAAGTCATTCTCTGTGGGAATTATTGAAAAGCCTTAATGTAGGAAGTTAAAGACGTGCAACATGCTTGCAGAGCAAAGGGCCAGCGGTCAACGTTGTGCACCTTTCAACACGTATCGTACAAATCTGTCGTCGTTCGTTATGGTCGCTAAGTCCATCAAGCTGAGCTCATTCAGATACAATGATCGGCATCAACACAAACCAATTTTCAGTAACGAGCCCCACATAGGTATCCTTGAAACACAGGAAATCTATTCTGCATTGCAATGAAAATATTCAGTAATCCAAAATCCTACACCTGTAATACTAAATATTTTTTTCTTACTTAAAAACAATAAAACACACGTTCTTTTAGAACTTTCAGTTATCGTTCTCTTTCTACAATATCATGGACAACCGAATCAGTCTGTAATAAAATAGTATGCTTCCAGGCTATGCTTCTGCGTTCTATGCTATTTCGAAATTCTAAATACATGATATATAAAAGTAGCAAACCTAGATAAATATAGCGGCTCAGTTGCTAGTTGGACAAGTTGCTTGATATTGCGGTACAGCTGAATATAGGAACAACAATGACGTCATCGAGATAGAGAACGCCGTCAATTGGACAGGGAGTACAGGGAAACAACTAAGACCCTAGCTATGGTAACAGTTTGGAACGAGGTAGAACTAGCGTCGGCAATCACTTCCTTCTAGAAACAGCCACACCGGCTGATGAAAGCGGCCGTCTTCTGATGTCATCAAGCCGTGCGTGATAATACCGTTTCAGGCTCAGTACTTACACAGACAGTTTTCTGTCTTACTTGTTTTCTTTCGCTTTTCTCCGGGCCGCTGTTCTTTTCGATAAGAAAATAAGCCAACAAACAGTACGTTGGTCGTTTGCTAGCTGTTTTCGCTCATAGCTGAATCTAGCCGCCATTTATCGCTTCGTGGGTTCCCTTCATGCTAAGCCTCGGCACAACGTAGGCGCATCTTAGTAAATGGCATCGACCAAATGGCAAGAACTATTTTATTTCCATGATTTCTGTTCCCAGGACGGCGGCGAATGGCGGGAAATTTCCTAATAATGACCATCGAGAAAGTATGCCCGCCTATGTGTAATAGCATAACGATATGGAAAGCAGACTACCAACGAGTGTTTTTTCTGCTAGGGGCGGCGCTCTGTCGAATGGCTGGTTACAGTGGATATCGCCATTGTTATCGCTAAGCGAACCGTTTGAGATAGCGGAGAATGGAACTATTAACAGGACGAGGTAGATTGACGTGAGTCAACGTTAAGCAAATATAGGATGTATGTATCGGTAAATGACAGCATCGTGACGCTAAAATAGCAAAGTTAAATAGTTTGTGGGTATATAAAAACGATAAAAATGAAGTAAGAACATAAAAACCAGGTTTTTTTAAGACTGGGTGGACTCGCTTGTATTTTAATATTAGCTTGATGCGTTCGCCATTTTTTTTTTCGTAACTTGTTCGCATCTCTATATTACATCATGCGCTTCAGAGATACTCCGACCTATTAGATGTACTTGGGTACAGCCTGCCTAGCCATGAAGCAGTAACAAGGAACACCTGAAAAGTACACGTTTATAAAAATGTTCTAAACATACTGGCGCGCATCTTCAATCCTTGGTCTGAAATCTGGTTTCCTGGTTCGCATTGACGTTCCACGCTCATAGTACTTTGCCATAGCGATGGTATCGGTCACCGAAGATTGGTAGATGCTTATCTTTATAACGATAGATACCTTTAAAGATTGTTGTTTTTGAGGGTAGATTGCTCGAGGCGGGAAATCCGGCAGCCCGCTCCTCCTTATGGCAATGGGGGGCTTATGGATCTGATAGGAAAGTGGTACAAGCGCGGATCGTACGTACATTAATGTTGTGAATGAAGCTGCATTTTTAGAGAACGGGTTTGGCTCAATATTTGCAGAGTAATTTTTAACAAAGCCTAAAATCGAGGCGAAGATACTGTCAGGGTATTTGTTTTCTTTACATATAATATGTTCGCTCTTGCTGTTGCTAATAGCGTTTATAATAATGGAATATTGATGAACTTTTTTGCTGAAAACTAATGTGTCACGCTAGGTCTTTTTAATTGTTGATTAATGGGGTTCCATGGTTAAATAATTCCAGGGTTGATTAATTAGTAACGCGAGGAGGTAATCAAAATCTTATGAGCTTAGGGTATGATTATCCTAGAAATTGTCTCTTTTTTCAGGTAGCTTCTGCGTTTAGTTTTGTAGTTACTTCCCTAATTACATTGTTCTGAAATTATGAAACAAATTTTTCTGAGTGAAAGGGGGCGCGGGGGTAAGGAAAGGCCTATTCGAAACCACAAACTGAATTCTGCTTGCAAACCATAGTTATTGTACTCTGGTAATAGTGGCACAGTAACATATTTCTAAAGGATATGTATTGTACGGGCTCAAGTTAGGACGGAGGCATTCATCATGTATTACAAGGTAACTTCTCTTGTGTAGGATTTTTTGCTACGATTACTGGGAACTGCTATAATTACAACGAAATATCTGAATCATATTTATATATATCCACTTAACTAGCAACCGGCAATGCCCTGCTTTTGCTAGACAATATTGGAATAACGTCTAAATAGACAGTGACATTTGCGATACGCTTGCTGCTAGCAGCGTCCTATTGGATATTTATATAGAATAAATAAAGCAGGCCGTGGGGGGCTTGTATCCAGGCACGACCTCCTTTCCTGTAAAACGAAACATATGGCAGCGGTTTTATCCACCAACCAGTTTCATCCTCAAAAGGCGCAAGGATTTTATAGTGCGCTAAATATTTATCGCTATAATTATTCATTAATTTTATTAAATTAAGGATAAATCGCTAATCAACGATACTTAAAAGAACTTACTAAACGATGAAAATTTGATTAAATTCATGGCCTATTCGTGAGGTCAGGGGTTCGGGCAGCATCCCATTGTAATTAGCTGCATTACTATATAGGTGCCTAATTATTTGTTTCCATTGTTCTTGCAGAACAACGTAAGTCTACTTTTATTATTAACAATTCCATTGAACTGTTTTGTAGTAATATTTTTAGCAGTTGTATGACGGATTTTCTAACCTTATATATTATTTCAAAAATTTAAAATAAGAAACCTACAATGGTAAGCTACTCTTTAAACAATTTCATAATTAGTGTAAACTAGACAAGTTTTCCGAATAAGTTATTTTTTGCATGCATTTTTGGTAGCGATGTGCTTGTTTATTGGCCAGCTGCTGATATAGCAGTAATTAATTACGACTAAAACACCAATGGCCTAGTTTATGGTTTATACATATATCGAGAAAAATATGTTTATGTCTAAGTTTATTAATAACTTAGATACTTCACTCCCTATGTATCGTAAAATGAAAAACAGTTAGTTGTTTTCCAGCGAAAGATTCTTTATGTCTCGGTCACTATCACGCACTCTATAGCAGAGCTAGCTCCCAACACGCGGTCTGTCGACTCCCAGATTCGAACCTAGACCACAACGTATTTCAACAAACACGCAAATACACAACCCACTAATCTATCGCTGGGACAGCGTAGGATCCCTAAGGCGAATATCTTTACCAATGAAAAGTTATATGAAAACTGACTATTGTTACAATGACTCCATCTGAAATAGAAAGAAATTTATGCTATATTATATATCCTCCTTTTCATTATGTTTCCTCGTTTTCTCTAAGTGACCCATTATACATTAGTAAGTTATCTCAATAAGCGTAACCAGAGCTCAGTGACATTGAAAGTGTCATCTCAATGTGACCTCCTATTTAAACGATCCTATCGCTGTCATCCACGTTCCCGTGTTCTCGAGTTGATCCAACTTATCAGCCTTTATGGCCATATCAAACATGATTAGCTTGGCGTAAGCCCCCATTCGTTTTTTTTTCTTTTTTTTATTAACGATGGCGTAAAAAAGCCCCAGCACCTTAGCGGACACTTACAGGAGGGTGGTAAAATAGAATTACCCGTTTAGTGGATTCCTATTCTGATCCATTCTCCATCGCATCACGGCTCAAACTGATCACTACATACAGCGTAGGTGCTCTTTACGAAGGCTGCCTTTGATGTCCAGTATCAGTTTTATCATTGGCGTAACGTCTTGTTGGATCAGATGTTATTTGGTCTAAATGTGGTAGCAGCCGTTCTCCAGTTTAAACACGCTCCTAGATGGCGTAACAGTCACATTAGCTACTTGAATGCCAATTTTATCGTCGTTTGTTTAAGTTTTGACTTTTCCACAACTGATAGACAGATGCCGCTAATTGACGCGTACGTAGATAACACGTAACAGAATCACCCATAGGTGTTGGGAAAAACACGATTTGCTAACGTTTCGTATTGTTGGGCAACTGAAAAGTGTTTCTGATGAAAACCGATTTTCTAATTGGCTGCAACTTCCTCACTGTTTCTCCGGTTCAAAATCAACCAAATCTCAATGAGAATGCTCCTTGTCAACGGCGACTCTTGTCAAGGAGCGTACATTAAGGCTAACATGGATGGTCAGGTGGATGCCGCCTCTTGCAGGAAACATAGGAAACCACATATACGACGTCAACATGACAGCCATATCAACCAACATCCTGCCAAAATTCCTTCTTTGTCTTGCAGCTGCTCTTGTTGACATTCAACGTCGCCAACCACAGATCCATGTTATCAATCCAGTTTTAGGTTATATTTACGTCAAGTACATCGAGGTACGGTAAGATATTATCAGAAGGACATAGGTTAAAATCGTAGTTGTTGTAGAGTAGATATATATGCGCTTTAAAGGAAATCAAAACTAAAAGTGGAGCTTTTTCACTTAAACTTAAATTGAAATGAAAATTATCGAATTTAAACCTAAAAACATGTAAGTCAGGAACGTTCCAAGGTGACTTTACAAGTATTCTAAAAAACAATTTGTTAATTTGTAATTAATTTTATTTAATTAGTAGACACATTGCGTAGTAAAGTGGAGAACTGATGACAACACTTCTGTCATAGTGCTTCCCTCTTATTTTTGTAATTCTAACGCCTTAACAAATCTACATGAGCAGCTGCAATAGAATACATACGTCAACCAGAACACCAGACTTTTTGGGCTCTTTAGGTTGCGCTACAGCTGTGCCGGCGCCTTCGTTGCTGAATGCAGACAGGCTTCTGTCCTTCCGATGGTCACGAAAATGAAATGTGCCGCTGGGGAAATCAAACAGCGCATTTGCTCGTAAATCTGCGTCCGTTAATCGGTTTGCTTATTGGTGCCATTGTTTCAGCCACGGCCGTTTCTCTTTCGTGTCGAACAGGTTTTCCCTCTCCGCTTCTATTCTTCTTAGAACTTTCTCGCTGACCCGTCCTGTTAGCTGTGTCCTGCGGATTAGCTTTGCTCCAACCCTTCGAAGCAGTCAAATAGACCTTGTGAAGGTGGGACCATGAACGGGGAACGACGCTTCACTCACCGCAGATTTCTACTGTCGCTCTGCAAATGCCCCGGAACGTGTATTCGCTGCAATAAATAGTCTAACGTCTGTTTTCTACCTTTGAAGTATTACTACTGCTGCTTCTGCTGGTGCAAATGCCAAAGATCCATTATCACCGATTTCTGTCGACGCCCGTTAAGTGGGAATGCCCGACCAGATTAGCTGTGAGCCTTTCCGAGAAAACGGATTCAAGGGCAATGACAGCTTATGGAAGTGGTCGATTCCCAGTTGGTTTTAGGGTAAAGGAAAGCTAAGTTTTTGTTGCTTGATTATGTTCTTAGAGAGCGCGAAAGACTGTGATGTCAGTGTTTTCTGTTTCTGGTTGGCCGTACCGATATGTTGCAGCTTAGTATTACACGGGCGCCTATTTTGTTCTAGAATAGGAGACATAGGATGTAGCAGATGAAATATACATATAGAGTCTGTAGTGAGTTACTCCAGCAGTGTAAGGCCACGAGTTAAAAAGTCCACACTGTTTTAAGTGAGAGTGTTTCTTGTAGAGCGGGGATCATGAACCCTTCGCTTCAAGCGTGGTTTACGTGTTCCTCTTATCAGTCACAAAGGTCCCTTAGCTGAATAACCAACCGGATGATGTAAGTTCGTCAAGATCGAGGTTTTCAAACAGAAAGGATCATCCATCTATTCTCGTTTGTATTTTGTCTGTTTCAAACCTTTTACCCATGTTTGGCTGTATGCAATAGTCTATCACTTCAACCGTAAGAGATTCTCCCGAACTCCCAATACCAATAGTAGAATAGTAAGAAGCAACTGTGGCTACCTACGCAGCACCATCTTAATTTATTACTATTTAGAAATGGCAAAGTTTTTTTTTTAATGACGCGGTGGTAGGTACCGTTTTACGTATATTTTAAGTGCACATAATCAGACAGATTCTGAATCTTTAGTAGAAGGAATCCTATATAGCGATTTATTTTAGAATCGGAGCAGTGCTGCCCAATTGTATTGACATTTTAGTGGCTCACACGTGACTCAAGCGGAGTCTGAAATTTGATTTCTCGCAAGCCGATACACCGATTTTCGTTATTACTGCTGTAAAGTTTTTATGTCTAGGTGTCAACCTCCTTGTTCTGGCTAAACAAAGCTTTACACACGTCTAACCCGTGTGCCGCACAGAAAGTCGCGCTGAACATAGATATCGAACGGTTTGGCCAGTAAACTAAAAAAATAGGCATCGAATTCCGGTTTGCCAAACCCAACGTATAGATTTCACGCCTCTAATATCGTTTCTACTTAGCACAAGCAGAGGCTTAATAATATCTTTTGATTCGGTATACGCAGATACTGATCCGAAGAAACGTCATCGCCCAACGGGCATTATGACTGTCACTAGATTATGTTCGAACGATAAACGGATTCGGGATGATACGCTGTCATTTTTAGCCCTGACCAGGTCACACAGGTCTAGGAAATCTTAGTGATAGAATGGCGTATGGGCGGTTCATTTTTTAATGCATTGTCTTGGTAACAATAGCTGCGAAGCTTGCCGCCACGTTGATCCAAATCTCAGAGATCACAAAAACTATTGAACTACCGGAACTTGCTAGTATTATTAAGGTGGACTTGTACGGCTATCATGTCGTTTCACAGATCTGTGGACGAAACCCCACGTAAATCCGGCTCCCTTCTAGTGGGAGCAAGCCCTTTGTTCTCTACCAGACTCATTACATAGTACAAAATGCTAATAGTGCTAAATATATTAGTTCTGCGTGGATTACTTAGTGGCTTTCGATGCAACGGGTATGGGGTTGTTAGCTCGATAGAATAACAGAGTTCCACATATATTTGTATTGATAATTGCAAATTCGACACGTAGCTTCTATGCCCAGAAATGGCTCGTGGTCATTTTAAGAAGATATTTAGAATGTTGCCGGTCTTGGTTATGGTGGTCTTGTTCGCGACGTATATGCACTGCAGAACAATATGGGTTTTGTTCGTTAAACAAACTGACCTGCGAGCGCCCCTGGATAGTCGAAGGATAGTTTCGATAATGTCCTGCAGGATTGTTGACATCTTGTTTAGATGCTGAAAGAGTGTCTCGTCCCAACCACGATAGCATGCGTAATTATCGGTTTCAGAAGGAATAAAAGCATACTACTACATGCTGGGGGAACCCCTGGTCCGAAAGTTAGATAGCATAGTCCAGCGTTATGAGCGTAATTCGAAAAATCACAAACTCAGCCCACTCTTGGAATCTTGCGGATGGCTCTAATGAAACGATTGTCTCTAAACGGTATGTCAATACGGCACTGAGGAGCTCTTAAGAAAACTTAGTCTGCTTTAGAAATGTTTACAGGGGGGCCGTATCGCCTAACCTAAGAGGACTAGCCGAACCTCGAGGTTGGAGAAGCGTTGCAAATTTTCTTTACGAGGATGAGATCGTTTTTACGTGTAGAATTCGCATAAACACTACATTTATATAGAGAATATATGTAAAAGGGAAGCTTATTCAATATCTCGTGTTACTAAATGATCACTTGAAATTGCCCTACCAAAAAGTACAGTTAAGAATCAAAATGGGGTTAAATAGGTCGCAAACGTCATAGAAGCTAATTGCTTCCAAAAAGTAATCGGACGATGGTACCGAATGTTCCGCGTCCCTGATTGCAAGAGAAGGTGATATTGTAAGAGAAATCAGAGTGGATCAAGTCACGGGAGCATAAGCGGAGAAAACCATATTGCGAGTAGGAATGACACTCTAGTTGGAGAAATCGAAGAGCGTTTCAAAGTTATCCGACAGTTTACTAGATAACTGTGCCTGAGAGAAATAACTTCTGTTTAAAGAATTCGAAACGATGCTAGAAAGACCGAACTTCGATCGATCTTGCCTTTTGCTAGTAACTGTGCTTGTTCTTCATATTTGTACATTGCTCCAACGTCACGGATATTTAGATATTGATTACGGCAGCATTTTAAAGCGCATTTAGAGAGTTATCTAAGTCACACGCCAATTTAGCAGAAGAGAGAGATAAAGATCTTGTGGCACTGCAGCCGAAATACACTTCCCTAGAGGGTGTGGTTACTGCTTTTATCAGCATATATGCTGTGTCAAAAGCGAAACTAGGTTCTCGTAGGTGCTCCAGATGCCGGTGCTTAAGGTGGCTTCTTGCGACTATACTATGAGCCGCTGCCTAGTTTCTCAGTGAACTGAACGATATTGCTACGGACGAGAGGGCCCCGAGCATTACATCGGTGCCGGACAACCTGTCTGAGTGAGTATAGACAAAAACATAGAAAAAAAACAAAATAAATCACATTTAACTATCGTCGCATAACAGGGGAGCTCAAAAATAGATAGACTCCTTCAGCGGGTCGTTTCGGACTACTGTAGAAGGTAAATCGAGAACGGGAACGGAATGGATTGTGTTTATTATCGTGAAGTTCGAACAAGTGTAGGCCTCAACAACTTTATTAAACGAAGCCTGATGCATCCGACGGGAAGCCGGATTTGCTCTAATGCATTATAACAGGTGACGAAACGTCGTTGTAGGGCTGTATTTCGGAAACAGACACGCAATTGTCTGGGTATCATTTTAAAAACGAGTCTGAATTGGAGAAGGCTGTGGGATTTTAGAAATCAAGGACTCAACTGCGTTGCGCCGACTGGTGCTGGCCCGTTTTGCAATACAAAGTTATACAGAATAGTTCCAATGTCGCTAGATATATCACTAAGTAATTTTAAAAAAGATTGCGTAATTATGCCATCCGCAGTAGTCTTAGACTCTAGTCGCTCAGGGAAACTAAAGGAAATTATTTCGATAAGGGGCAACTGGAATTTAGACGATTGAGGTATATGCATTTTGTACAGAGCCCAATTTTCGGTGCCATTTTTTAAATTTCATTCTGCTACTCGTCGTAAACGTCGGGCAAAATTTGCACTAAGGAGACTATTTAGAAGTATTGAAGAGGCGTTTTTTTTTTTTTTTTTTTTTGTAACATTTATGAAGTCTGTTCACATTTGTAAATCTAGAATAAAACATTCTAAGACAAAATAAATTAGGCCCTGAAAATATTCAACGAAACTAGGCACGGTGCCAGGACCCCTGTTATGTGACTCCATTAGAAATTCCATTGGTGCCAAAATTATAGACAGTTCCTTGGCTGTTAGGAAGTAGATGCATTTGCCTCGAGGTTAGTATACTACCGATTGCGGTCGTCCAAGCTATTGAGACGTCTCAAAACAGCCATACGTGAATGCCATGCTAATTAAATATGGCAGGAAAGATTAATCCATTTCTATCGCTAGGTATTTCCTAAATTCCGCGTGTGTGTTCTTAAAATTGTTCATATGGTCGACACATCACATATCATCATGTGGGTGGTTGGAAGTAATGACAAAATGCCTTAGTGTTAGGCTCTTCTAGGCCCATTGAACGCTTGTCGTTCACTGTTTTTATTTATGGTCGCCAGGGTAAACCGGTACTGTTATATAGGGCGGAAATGTTAGACCGGCTGCCTGGCATTACGTAACGAACCAGATTTACCATGTAAACGTCGCTCACTGATTTTCTGTCACATATGTGTGTACTGATATATTTTCAACTTTCGGTGTTGGGGCTTTGCAACCGTTGGTCTATTTGTATGAATGCACACGACTTTGGCTAAGGACATTCCTTCGTATATGAAAGAAGTTCAACTATCTATTAATCTACTAGCTAGGACTGTGGCTCAGAACTCGAATGGCGAGACTGGCAAAGCCGATCAGAGATATTTCTAGCACTTTGTTCCAGAATACATTTAGTACATATTCCATCTCTTAGGTACCATTCCGATCGGAGTCTTGTTTTTTATTTCGATTTCACTCCCTCTGCTTTATTTTACTAGTTGTCGGGCATATATTTCTGCTGATAATAAAAGTGACGGGTACTATATACGTTCACGTCGATCGAGAAAAACTTCAGTGCACAACTTTTTTCAGTCTCTTCTAAAGTGGCAAACTTTATAGTAAGGAATAGCTGAGAAAAGCAGCTGGTGAAGACACAACTAAATGGTAGATCTTACCTTATCTCTAGCACCATCACTATCCCAGAGACGACTGCTAACGATGCTGACAACAAAGAGAAGAGTTGGAAACATAAATGAGCCTCGCTCTAACGTGTACAGAGATAGTAGCAAAATAAGCGTACCACTGCCGCCATCGGCAAGCTCAATGAGGCATGAAAGCAGGCCAAAGACTTGCATCTGCGAGCGCGATTCGTGGCATTGGCGTGGCCGTCGCAAACACTGCGGGAGCAAATAACGGAAGGTGTACCGCTACAAACTAGTACTACAATCGTTGCTATAGACTGCCATATGGGGTGCTTGTGAGTGTCGTTTGCTGGGCTAAAATCGGTAACGTACTACGAGCGGGAGTTCGAATCTAAGCTTGTCTCTACACTTTATGCGACAATGAAACCGTTGCCAACAGCTCGTTTATGACAACTCCATTGGCATTTCTTATCTAATAGTAGATTGAAAGGTGTTTTATGAAACGTCACCCGGATAATAGTGGGTCTTGCTTGCAGTGTTCACGCAATGCGTTTAAAAATAGATTTAACCAATAAATTTCAATAAAAATATGCGCAATGGGTATCAATGCACGTGGATCAGTAACAAATTACTTAATTTGGTACTTAATCTTACGCTAATATGGTAACTTAATGGTAATAATTACTTAATTAAGACGCTTAATTTGGTAAGGTTAGAGCTCTCGACGATTTAATTTTGCTTTCGCTTCCCCATAATGGAACTTTTATACGGCACACAGTCATGCTTCCGTTTTAGTCGCTTGTTATAATGTGTTTATTTGTTGGTAACGCAAGGACAGACAATTACAGTGCCGAACATAAACGTACGCGCTATTCCTACCTTTAATCGTTAGCATCTTCCTACAGAATAGCCAATTTCGCTTCAAACGCTTGTCGTGGAACATTTTTATAATCTAGGGCACAAATGTGGCTCGTACCAATTTCACTTCAGTCGTCCTGATCAATGTTATCATATGGAGGGCAAACACGTGCGACAATAGGCAATAGGTTCCTGTAATTAAACGAGAAACTGCACGCGGATCTACAAATAAGAGCAAACTTATGCTTTTTTTTTTTCGAGTGTCCTGTGCATCGATCAATCTTTCTGTTTTTTGTAGCAGCGTTGCTCAATGTTTAGCTCAGTGTTTGGCGCTTGCGGTTATCTGAGGCGACTGCCCTTCTCTCAAGTAAATGTTGATTATCTATAAGCAGTTCTAAAAGGTGAAATATCAAAAAGAGACAAATACGATAGAGAGTAGGAAATACTTTGGCTTCATAATAACTCCCTTCAGCTTCATTTACAATGTCCGTTTTAGGTTTGAATTAGTGACTGATTAACGAACTTCCAGACAAAATATCATCGGATTATATAGTTATTACCTGATGAAAGGAAACATACGTTTTTGCTGCTTACATAGACATCGGAATATCACTGTTAGTAAAACAAATTTGTCGAGGCAGCCAATCGGAAGTACATGATGTACTTTGGCAGATACAAAAAGGGCAAATGCTCTGATTACATGGCGTTAGATAGCCGGTATGATCCACACTACAATTTAACACGAATTTCTCCCGTCCCATTGCTGGATTGTATCTTGTCACAATCCCAGCTTTTCACAAAATTGGCAAATTTTACTGTTTGCATCGTGCGACCTGGGAATCAAAGAGAAGCACGTATGAAGGTGCGAGTTTTAATGGAATGGTGTCGCTTCCCTGAAAGCCACCATCTGTCCTGGACTCCATTGTGTTTCGTTCTGTTCCGATAGTTGATGTTTACTTCATTCTTACTAGCGCCTTGTTAGTGCTAATCGCCAACCCGACAACGCGTCTGCCCTTCAGAAACCCAGGAAAATCTGACCGGCGAGTCTGAGTACGAACTATCGGAGGTCTTGTTATGACAATAGTCGCAGAGCAGAACCTAACCGACAGATGCTTCTATGTTAAATGCTGCTTGTCAACGAATAGAGCAAAAGCAGCTTAATGTGTTACTGCGGAAACCATAGGCATGGCCAAAAATTCTAAATCAATTTTTACCTCTCTTCTTAATAAAACCGTTTACAGGAGTGAAAGCTAGCTTATTGAAAAATACGACTAATCAGAAAAAAATCGCGTCTAATTTTTGATAAAATTTCACAGAACCAAGATGCCGCATGATAGATGAATGTTCGTAGCTAACTATTTTGCCAATTTACGAATTGTTTACCAATAGTAGTTGTGTTTTCAAGCGGTTTTCATCGACCTCGGATATCCCACCAGATATATTATTAAATATGTGTGTTTTAGTTATTATGTTATGGCAAGCGAACTTCGGGACTTCCATTTTGATGGATGAATACCCCTTGAGCGACTTTGTCGTTTCTTTAAATAACTTTTCCTATTAAATTTCCCACAGATCTGTAGTGAATATACATATAAACCATTCAATTTTTTTTAACAAAAAAAAAAGTTGAGATTACAAAGTAATTCTATGAAACTTTTAGAATTTATAAGACGCGTAAAAATAGTAAATCAGCGCAATTCGGACCACTGGACTGGCTTCTCCAATAAGTATAAAAGAATATAACTTTTTTTGAACTTCCTTAAACTTCTATCGAGCTGTAAAGAAATGTATGTGCCTACTTAGTTTTCCCACCACAGTCTCGCCAAATAATTAAATTTTTCAAAACAGGAAGAGTAGACTGCATTTTTCTGAAGTTATCCTATTCATTTATACTAATTTACCGTACTGGGGGCTACATGGGCAGAGAATGGATGAAGCTATAAATTATTTTTTTGGACATATGTTGAACAAAACGCCAACAATTTCAATACAAGACCATTTGTTCCCCTTTGATGGTTTATGTTCAATAACACACGTGTGTAAAAATGCGCACCAACAAAATACATATATATATATATACTTATATATAAGATCAACAATAATCATTTATTCGTACCATCCTTAAGTTGTAGCATTTATGAACTTGAAAGGTTTGAAAGGACAAGGTTTACAGCATAGTTACCCAGCCTACGATAATATCAATGTACCAGGCTCCTGAGCGAGGGTAGCAAAGGACAACAACCTGCATGGCATTTATCACAGTCTCCCGTATCTATTACAAATAGATTCCTCGCTCGATAATTGTAACGGAAGCTGTGTACTAAAAACGGATAACCACGTGACGATTTGCTATTGTCTTTTATCGTTCCTGTGTTGAAAAATTCATCATGAAAACCCATCTGCTGAGACACCCAAAGAAAGCCGCAGTTGCCGGCAGCCTAAAACAAGATCTTAGATCCCGATGAGCAGCGGAATGTTGGCAAGGGGGTGAAATAATCAGTTTTCTGCCGCACGACAGAAGCGCAAAGCCTGAAGAAAAAGGCCTCTATTTGGTCAAGTAGTTTGAGGTGTTTCCTAGGTCAAGGTCCTGCCGAATTATATTTACCCCGTAGGCCACTACCAGCACCGCTGTGAAGTCGAGTTGGCGCAGTCTGTCATCAGAAAATATCAACAATTACAGATTTTACAGAGAAATCGAACGAACTATTATAACTTACCTCAGAAGACGACGCGGCCCAGAGAGGTTATTTCCGCATTCGTTGTGCCGCATTTCAGTGTCTTCAATCGCATGTTACAAGTGGTTGCGTTTGGAAAAAGCTCCGATTACCGCGCTTCTATAGCGCGATTTGCAATATTGCCGATCGGCGCTTCATATTGCGGGTAATCAAGACAATACTATGTTTAACCGTAAATCAAATCCTCCGTACAAAAAGTACTATTATTTCGACAGTTACATAGGCCTAAACGCGCTCCGATCGGCTTTGGAAAACGATGCATGTTATCATAGGTAAGCCTTATTTCTAGTTCAAGATGCATCTGCCAGCATTTTAACTTTAAAAGCTTATCTTCTCGGTGTGTAGCAAAACTTCGTAAGAACTTATAGTAGAATGATCATAGGCCTTCATAGGGCTATTATGTCATAATCATAAGCTATTGTTTTTCCTATTCAAGATCACAACTTTTTTTTTCATAGGTAGGACAGATTGTTCTGTCCAAAATTAGCCGTCCGTATAGCTCCACTTCTGGCGTATATTACCCCACCTTGTTGGGCTTTTTGTAATCGATGCTGGGATTCGTGTTTCTAATTCGTCACTAACAGTTGTTCTATGAATACATCTTGGGTATTTCTGCTTCATCAATAAACGTTTCATACGATCTGGAACAACAGGAATAGTAAAATTTCAAGGGATAATTAACCGAGGCGTATGGTTGAATTCCGCATATGTGTACCTGCATTCTCGTCATTACGTTGACTCAGCGATTAGATAGGATTCAGGTAGTATACATGACTGAAACGATTATGACCTAAAATCTTATGACTTATAACTTAAAAATTGACTTAAAATTGAAAATAATATAGAACTATTCTAACTTCCTAGGTAAAAAACAAGGCATAGGAACACAGCAGACAGGTTGTACCTTATGAAATTTATTTCAGTCCACAAACCTAGGCGATGGGGCATTCAGCTGTATAACAGCAGTAATTGGAATCAAATTCCTCTCCGTTAGTTGGTAATAGCCGTTATTTCTAATTTAAGCATTATCCTCACTTCATAATTACTGTATAATGAAGTAGGCCACACTCGAATGTTTTCGTAAGGTTCTAACTAGGAAGAGACACGACTCTATATGAGTTTCTCGAGCCGAAATTTACAGATTTTTCTTATAACGAATTGCAAGTTTTTATATTTTGGTATTATTATTTTTTTTTTTTAGAGTGAAATACTTTTAGGGCAAAGTAGGACTTATTATTATTAAATAATAAAACAACCAGGCGAAACAACAACATATGCAGACTATGTCAAATATAAAACAGTTTTGCGTAAGTCGTCACAAAATCATATTCACACACTGGTTCAATAGGATAGATTTAGTAGTAACAATTTTAAACAAAGCTGAATTGATTTAGTTTTAAAAAAAAACGCCATATAAGGATACATTTTACGTTTATTTAAATTGCGACAATAGTAAGTACTAAAGTAAACGAGGTTAGGGACTTATTTCATATCGAAGCTTAACAGTACTCCATTCGCTTAGTGTGATATTTTTAGGCAAATTTGACAAATTCAATTCTTCATAACAGATAACAAGCGTGCAAATAGCCCTCTTTTTATTCTCGGTGTATTAAATCAACGGGGCAACGACGTAATTTGACCCACTTGAGTCCGTTGTCTAAATCCGCAAAGAGCAGGCTTACAATGGGGGTGCCAACCCCCGACATGAAGCATTGTACGCCATGGTGCTTCCCTTGATTGATGACTATATGGTCTGTTGTATCAGTGAGAGATGGACTCACGATCTGTGTGGCCTTTATAGACGAACATACGTATAGAAACGCATTGCTGCATTTTCTACATTTTCACACAACGCAAAATAGAATATAGCAGGCAACGACCGAACTGTAAAAGAAACGTTTTGGGTACATATAGAGATACGGAAGATAGAAAATTCTTGATATTGAATTGTTTGTTTTACATTAAAAACAGATACTCGAGCTGATTCACTGGAGTTCCACAGCAGCGCTTACACCCTTTCCACTTCACTCACAAGTCACTTGTGAACGCCCATCACACAAATACAATCTAAATCTTTGACTTAATGCAAAACCGGGTCAGAACTTAAGCTGAACTTTCGTGATATAACGACCAGTTTATCAATGTATACGATTTGGTGAAGATTTTACGCAAATATTATGCATATAGTGATTTATAACATTCAGAATTGTCACAACTCTTATAACTTTCCCGCTGTTCTATTTCATTTTCTATGACATCGTTGTACACTCCAAGAGTTTGGTCGTCTCTGGAAATCTCCATCTACAATGACATCGTCTCCAACGTCGTCACAATCAAACGGCAGATGTCGTCGGTGATGTCGCAATATTAGCAACAGCGGCAATGGTAACAAACAAAATAGCAACAAATTCCTAAATCAGATTTTGCACCGAGCATTTGAGCTTCTGCGCGGTTCGCAACTCGCTCTCCACCTTGTGCCTCCTAAACGAAAAGATAGGAGCAAAATGAAGGGTGAGGGCTGAGATATAGGCGAGTGCTGGATGTGAATTATTGGCATTTCTTATGTCTTCGCGCCACAGCCGCTGCTTTCCCACCGCACATCATTGTTTTTTGCAGGACCGCGTTCTCCTTGTCCTACGGCCAGTGCCACTACTCCTGTACTACGGCATCTACTTGTACCGTGCTGTAATTGCCCCCCCCCCCCCCCCTGAAAATAAAAGAAACAAGGCTTCGTCAGACGCCCTCGGCGTTCGCCCCTACGACAGGCCCCGGACACCCTGTTGCACGTGACAGTGGGGTGTCTCCTAGCGAAAGTTCTGCAAGCGAGATGACAGGAAGAAGATTGCGCTGTTCGCAACGGCAGCATTTGGGAAAAATGAAACGAGGCGGGCATGTTATGTTCGCAGCCCCCTACAAAGGCTCCACCACTTCATTCTATACAGGGCAGCCCAAAAAAAGAATTCAGTCGTGCGCCAGGGAGGCAAGCGGCAGATGTGCCTTGTACAGCCCATAGGTGCAAATATCGCTAAATAAAATGACTTTACTTCTAGCAACCAGTTCAGCCCCGACGATTTTTTTACAGCTCATCGAGAGGGGCAGGAAAGCAGAAAAAGAGAGAAGGAAATAGGTTGACAATGAATGTGGAGAGGTCGGAGGCAAAGGGAGAACTGTACACAAGGTGCCGACGATACGAGAATCGTTGGGGAAGTGTTTTACCCCCACCCTCCCGTTAATGTGCAACTGCCGCATCGAGGTACGGCTGACAATGATTTATAAATAAGGCAATGTTGCTGTTTATCTGCTGTCCCTAATCAGGCTTCAAGTGAGATGCAAAACATGATACGCATAGAAGCTTGTCATATGTGATTTATATTGTGTTTGAAGCGGCTTCTGTCTTACTAGACGAAAGTCGCATTTGTGTGTTCCGCTAATTGTTACTACAAGCATTTTCGCGATCAGTGCTAGTAACGCCCAGTGCTTTGCTTTGGCAGATTTAATGATCTTCATTACGCAGCTATTTTACCGAATCTAATTCAAAGTGGCGGTATCTAGACTTGACTGAATTCACGTTCAACCTTTTTATGATGTTTCCCACATGCTATCCCGTGCATGTTTATCTATTTCGGTTTTTATGAGGCAGGCACGTATTACGGTAACTCAGCCACTGGTACAATATTTCCGAAAAAGACACGTTTGAGTTCAATAGAAAGTGCAAAATCTTTAATATGCGAGTGAGCGATATATTTCAGGAAAATATTCCCAGGCAAGAATCACTCTGGTCTTCTGAACGCCTCTTCGTACACGCTAGGTCCTAAGGTAAACACGCCACCTCCATAATTGTTGTCTAAATTTAATTTCGGTTCCACACTGGCTTCTGATTGTACTAGCAGACGCTATAAAACCTTATATTAAGCATTTCTATTATTCAATCGACATGATCATACGTATTACGGACTGCCTACTACTTAAAAAGAGATCATACGAGTAATCTATCTAAAGTCTATAGCTGAAAACAGGTTCCTAGTTCAGGGTCTATCCGGATGCGTCATGCTCCAGATGTAAACTATTTATATAAATTAAATTGTCGTATTAAACGGATACCAAGGATAATCACACTGCTAGGTCTTGACGGTGCTGATATCAACACCAAACATTTTAACACCGAAATAGGCGGACTTGGACAGCCCAACGGCGAACATTGCATCGACCATCTTTCAATCATCCCTGACCTAAGGACTGTAGTTCCATCGAGGGCTTAACCATTGCATTAGCATCATCTCAGCCGATGATTCTTCTAGTTGTCGATACGGTAGTAACCCATAGCAAAATAAGACGAGGTTTGTATGTATATTAATACATCAAATCGTACGCCAAGATCCACAAGTTGCCAATAACTTATCTCTGCGCTTATCTTAGTTGATATAATAAGTTTAAGAATTATCGAAGAACGTTCAATCAATTTTCACCTAGACAGCAGCCTATTTTTCAGCCATAACGCTCCGTCAGCAACAAGTATGCAAAATACTCCTTAAAGCTCCAAGTGAATATTATATCCATAAATGCACGAAAAATGTTTTTGGCCTAGCTGACGTTCTTCGCCAACTCTATACATCAGGCTAATGTCGTTCATTAACACGGCGCACTGGGCGACGTACATCGGACTAAGACTCGCTTACATTTACGCCCGTACCAACCATATACACTATTACAGCCCATATATATATAATACATACAATGTAGTGCGTGCTCCGACGGGTGGCTACATTCAATCTATATTACGTACTGCTACCTTAGTTATTACTATTAGTCATGGCACCATAGTAGCGTGAGACTCTTGAGGGCTGTTTTATTCCCCGGAGGAGAGGAAGACTTAGAAGAACGAGGTGTGTCGTGTCATGACGCCTTATGGACTGAATGGAAGCAGCTACTTTGCGATCTCGTCGTCTTCGTCGTAAGCTCCACGGCACGCAACCATATAACGCTCTTGACAGCGCAGGCCAGTACTGGACTCTATTCGAGGGCTTCCGTTAAGGCTCGACTCGTTCCCGCTTTCTCTACACTGTTCCACATTTCGTGCTCTTTTCCTTTTCATCCCACAAAACGCATATACACGAACGCCTACTCATTCCGTTACCCCGCCCCTCTTACGCCCCCCGCGTCCATAAAATCTTTAGACCACATAGATGTGGTAAAAGGTGGTAGACGGGATGGACGAGGAGCAAGCGGAGCGGTGGGTCCTGAGCGCATGCTTCACGCTCCGTATTGCTGGAACTACTGCTGCCACATAACCGCTACTACGTAGAACATCGGCGTACCGCAAAAGAATACAGTATCTAACAGCAGCTGACTGGCTTCGCATATGTTAGTAGGAGACTAGCTGCAAAAGTGGCGCCTGACATACAATGAAGAAACGTGGGCCAATTTTTGATGACACTTGTAAAACCCGATCCATTTCGGTGTTCTAGTATGTGTTCGTATATTTGCGTGGAAGGGTTAATGATATTTGGAAAGCAGGCGCTGAAAGTTCTCACTGAAAGCAGGGGAAAGTGAATAGGATATCTAAAAATTGTTCGCGTCATAAATATACATAGAATATGTAATACTAACTTGTGTAAACCATAGCAAAACAGTACGTTCTCATAATTAATATGACATTATTTCGCCAGGTACCAATCGAATTCAGCTAAGCATAGAATTCGGGGAGATCGTCACGTTATAAAAAATAGATTATTTATTATGGGTAAAAGTAGTCATTGGATTCGATGTACGCATTTGTCTATGTATATAGCAGGTATAAGTATTTCGTATGATCAGCTAGTGACATCCGACTGATTCCTTTTTTCCTAGCGTTACGTAATCAACAAGGTGCTACCAGAGAGGCGATTTCTGTCAACGTCTCTTAGTAAGTTACTGTTCACGAGGAAGAATCCGCCGAATGGCTAACTGATCATCCCTCTTAGTTTAACCTAACCTAACTTTAACCGAAGGTTCAATTCTTTCTTCGCATTACCCGTTTGGCCTAGGCTCACTACAAGGGTTAGCCAATTAATACGTAGGGAAATAGAGAAAAAAGCACGAGCACGAGCAAGAATACACACATTTAGAGTCACAATCGCACATAGCTGAAGTGACAGGTGACTTGTTTGCCAAGGTTGATCTAGCAAAAGGTTCGCGGTAATGAGGATTAGACCTTCGAGAAGGTTGTACAGCATGGACGGGACTGTGTGAGACACAAACTGCAATATACTAGTCCGTTTCTACAACGGCAGCAGGCGACCTTTGTGTGCGACGGGAACATGTCGTGCAGGTAGATGCCGGTATTGACATACGCCAGTGTATTACAGTGACAATAATACAGGGGGCTCAGGTACGATACAAGTAGATGGGTGGCGCCGGAGCAATATAGCATAGCTGATATCGAATTAGCTGACCGACAAGCCAGCAGCATCCGCCGAAGCCTATTTCGTCTGCACGGTCAGTGATGCATCTATCCATCGTGATTCTCCCTCTCGCTGTTAGTCTGCAGAGTGTTGGCAAGTGTGCTAACGGGGGCGTTGAGCAGAAGACTTCAAGGGCTTGATTCACTTAGCTGGCTCGATGCCGTGGTGTAGTAATGCATCTTTGCTTCATTCATGCAGATCCGCGTGTGCATTGGCGTCCTAATCGGAGGACAGGTACAAGTAAAACAGGATGAACATAAAGCTAGAGTATATATCGCCGATAAGATAATAACATTTATGTCTGAATCGACAGCTTCCAAGATCTATGAAGCGGGGAAACCATGCGAAGTAGCTTTGCCATTCAGTAAAAAGTTGCGTTAACTTTACTTATGATGTCGAAAAAAAAGTGGGCTTATGATATATTTTTGAGAACGAAGATAGTATGTTTATGAATTCTAACATCTATATGGAGCGGAACGTTGTTGAGGACTTGTATCCAAAAAATCCTCAATATGATTTACCATAAAGAACACTGAAACGTTTCACAGTGCTGTTATTTAATATATCGGGTTATACAAAAAAGTACAAAGCCATTTGTTGATAGGCAAGAGAGCTTTAGAATCGTATAATTTGCACATAATAAGCAGACAAACTGCTAATTTCAAACGTCTTGCTAATCTTATAGAGCAAAAGCATTACAAGCAAGGCGTTCGATATAAGTAGCCTTAAACGGCATTGGATTACTACGTACATTTAAATTGCTGCAAAGTGTTTGGACCATATTTATCTTAAGTACTTAATTAAACATTCTAACATCAGCGGCCTAAAGAGCTTGATCTATAAATCCAAATAACGGATCTTCCAAAAATACTACATTTTGCAGTGATCTTGCAAATCTATCCGTTCTGGATTCTGTCAAATACTTCAATACGTATATGCCGATAAGAGCGCTATATCTCCGATGATCACTACGTGAGCTAGAAAATTATAGGACTATTATAAAGGACTTAGTTTCTTTATCGACGAATCAGCGTAACGCGGTATTGCATGCCGGATTTGCGGTTGAATAGTAACGTCCGCACAAACACCTACGAAAGGACTTGTAAGGCCTTTCAGATCGTGAATAGGGTATAAACAAACTATCCATGTCTAAAGAAATAGAGTAATCCGAGCAAACGAAACGATATCGTTGCTGCTTTGATAAATGATCATGATAATCTTTGATCATAATTCATTCATCGTCCAACATTTTTCCCATTGTCATCTTCTGTGTGTGGCATAAGTGGAACAAAATGCGGCATAATTTTTTATTAGCAACGCTCGTTGTTTACTCGTTTTCCGCTATTAAATAGAGGCGCTGTCAAAACTTCTATTCCAAATGCTTATAGATCTATGACCCATATAGTATGTATCTCATGCAGCTTTATGAGACATTGTTTTATCAAACTAGGTAAGCCGTTACCCGCCACAATGCTAAGGTTCCTTTGATTCGTTACAGCTTCTAAAAAACATTATTTTGTTATTTTACCGGACACACTAAAACAATACATACAAAGTCTCTATCGATATTTGTGTGTAGCTAGCACGCATACAGACATGTCTGTCGAGGTCCGACCCCATGCTGTCAAAGACTGCACGTCCAATTTTCCCACAATATAGGTGTGTGAATAGTTAATTGTTGCCGTGATTCGTACCAAACGTTCGCAGACATGTTTCGGATCTAAGAATACTGACTCGTGACTCTGAAATATAGTTGTCACGTATAGTACCCGAAACAAGCAGCAAGGGCGAATTTTCTGAGCCAGCCTACATGTCTGACCTGTCCCCTCATCACGGAAAGCGTTACATTTGACAAAGCGGTAAAAAAATTGAGAGAAAAGTAATTGAGGCCGAAGGGATGTCCAACAAAGCAGGTCTGATCAAGATTCGGAACGTGAAAGCGACTTCAGCGCAACTCTAAATATATCGTTGTTGTGAAAATAATACTGAGACTAAGATACACAAGCTATAATTCATCTCTAAACGATCGGTTACGATTACACATCTGGATTCCGGCTTGGAACCATGACCTTTTCATTTTTCATTACGTAGTTATCGTGCTCATATGACGACAATATATATAATAACCACATGTCGCACGCTGAATGGCTATCTGCTCCGAAGAGTTGTCTTCTTAAACACTCGACCGTCAAAAAGGTGTAAGCGAGCTCGGCTATCAGAAGCATGATTCTGAGTCATGTAACTGACAAAACTATAACTAACTATCTGGTACAAGCACGAATCTGTTAACAAGAGCAACTTAACCAGCTTTCTGGTAGGGAGTCACTGAAATCGTCCAAAAAACCTCATCTTGTTTAGACCAAAAGTGCAGCCCTTTCAGACTGGCCACGTCAAGTAAATTGATTGGAAATATGACTAGAGAAATACGTTTTACTAGCAGGAAGCAATTAGCTAAAATTATCAGGCATACTGTCCGTTTTAAAGTTATTGAGAATTCAACGCAGAAACCACATGCCCAAAGTGGTTTTTAACGGACACCTTGGAAGTGTTGCCCTCGATCGCCTGACGATAACCTTCTATGCTGCCACTCCGCTGTGGATATCGAAGATCGAGAAAGGCATTGTCCGTCACTAAACAAGCCCGATTCTTCTAACCTTCGCGGGATTCTGAGCAAGTTCCAAAGCTGCAATTATACCAGGATTTCTTATTTTAGTTCTGTAAGCGATCGCCACCTTCGTTACCCCAAGCACTAACTAGAATTTAAGAATTAAGAAAGTAATAGGAAGCGATTAAGTCATCTGAACCGGTTGCTAAGTTACGCTCTTCATTAGTTAGAGTTATTTTCTGCAAACGTAAACGTTGCGCGCTTTTAGCTAAGCGTTTCAAAAATAGCTGTTCTTAAATTTTGATTTTTATGTAATCTCAGTAGCGGTTCAATTGTTTGTACGAATATCGATTTGTGTGTTGTCATAGAGGATATACCTGAGACATATATAAATGTTTCAAGGTAATTGGTGTTTTTGCTAACTTAACAGACGAACGTCCGCGTTTGTATCAGCAGTGATGATACAAATGAATAACATGATAATCTGTTACTTGCTAAAGAGATATAAAGTTAATGCGATTGGGGATTAATGTTAAATTGGTGTTCCATGCATGGAGCGCACATGTGCATTTTGTGGGTTTTTCCATGAACAGAGTTTACTGAATATTGCAAAGTGTATAAACGTATATCCCTATACAAAGAAGAAGGACACCCTATTTTACTGACGAAGAAACGTTGCTTTGAAATGTCCACATTATCAAATTGGCACTATTTTGTGAGATGCACACTAGCCAGACATTTGGTACTTTGTGGGTTTTTCTTCTAATAAAACAATCAAAAGCATTAATTGTATTATTTCAAAAATGATGCTGGGTGTAAAAAACTTCTAACAATAGAACGTTAATGTAATACTGTGCGACATAGTATACCATACGTCAGCATTTTACGGCGGTAAAAACTACTTGCGAAATTAAGCAAAAAATCATACTTCATGTATTGTGTGATATAAAACAGCAGCACTATTTACGTATCATATCTTAAACTTTGATCTATTGTAACACATCCTATGTATGTGTCTACCTTGAGGGACCATAAAATAAAAATGACGGTCTAGGCCGTACTTGGCGCAGTTCTGATGAATTGTTTATGTTTCATCGTATCTGGATAGAGCCAGAGGTGTCTAACCGTACGTCTTGGCTGATCTATAATGCCGCTACATATCGATTGGCGGACAAGGCTTTTATGCTTTACTTGGGTCTGAACTAGCGGGCCCTTTGTCGTTCATATTCCCGACCGTAAAAGTATTAAATGAGCACTATAGCCAAAAGACCGAGGAGCGAATGGACGCTTAGGTGAATAATGGTATCAGGGGAGATGAAAGCTGATCAGTCAGCCTATCGAAATATTGAACGAAAGCGGCTAATTCTATAAAAAAAAAAAAAAAAGCTACTTTATTATGAGGTGGTCGGAGGTTACTTTTAAGTAGTATATCTAAGAAGTCTTGGGTTCGTTAATATCAAAAAAAAAAAAAGAAGATTTAGCAGTGCAATTTGAATGAATGCGTTAAAAGGAATAATAACGGTCAACTTTTCTGATAGATGCCGTTTAAAGTAATGAGCTTCACCGTAAGCCTTCATGGATCTTTGGTCCTAATAGGATAAATTTATATTCTAGACTACAGACGCAGCTCAAAAATGATTGCCCATTTATAAACAGGATTTAGTTCATGCTTCAACCGTATAGGTTAAAAATAAAACTTATTAGAAGAGAGAAGTAGTACAGCGGACCACAGACGCATTACATAAATGTCGTGCTGGTAATTAGTAGACATTTTTTACTTATCGCAAAAATAATAGCAATTTCACGACCATTTGTTACAGATTTAATGTTATGCGCTATTTACAAACAAGACTAGCTTAGCGTGTACACGCAAACTGTAACCAACGTAACAAGTCCAAACGTATTTTACGTACATTCATATTATTCAATAGCCTCTTCAGCGTTCTCGAGTCTTTTAACAGTTGTGACTAAATGTCTACGTTTATCACTAACGGAGGCGTTTTATTAATTACTGTTATAAAACCTTCATTTTTGCTTTCATTTCTATCAAACAATGATCGCAATGGAAGGCAGATCTATTGTAGGGGGACCCGTGAGTCGTGCGTACCTAGAGAAGGGTGGACGACGCTGAGACTTATAAATAAAACTATTTCATTGACTCATGCGTAAATTCTTCACGCCGATTGTGTGAAGAATGACGAATTTAGGCTACCCTCAGCAGTTAGGACATGCGTTTTAGGATTATGTATAAGAAGATCTGATAGCCAGGATAGGTGTGGAACTGGATCATTCGCAATTTAGTTTGTCTTACAAGTTTGTAAGGCAAATAAGTTTATCTTACTTGTTTGACATTGTAACTCTGTTTTTAGAACAAGCGGCTGAAGGAGCTTCAACCAGAGGAATATGCTAGAGAGGTGGCGTAACATGAATCATTATGGATGCTCGGTAAGGGAATCAGCGTTACGAATAGGCCGGTGTGCACCTTTACAATGAATAAAATAAAAAGAAAAACATAAATGCTGCTATAATAGGGAGCCGTCAATGAATCTGTGACGCGATCTTCTGATGGAGAGTTTCTTATTCAAATGAGTGTCGCTTGCAAGGTTCATACTACCCGGCCAAGGTTAGCTCTACCTATTAGTCGCGAACGAGCAATTCTCCACAGTAAGCACGAAAACTAGGACAACACGAAAAGATGTCGCGTACGATATGGTCAAAAAAGCTCCAGTGATCTTAGAAGCAAAGCATTTTAGTGCCTATATTTACTTGTGTATGTAGTTAAGTTCACCTATTTAAGGCTACATTTATCTATCTAGGCGTTTAACGTCCTGTGTCAAATTTGCAATAATTCTTCCTTTTTGACTATTGGTCCAAAAAAAGTGGTACTTGTTTTTCTAGACTGATGCAAATTCAATTCTAGGGACTAATATAGATATTATTTCTGGTCGATAATGAAAGATGACGTAATAGCAATTATATTTCTGATCTTATTCCTAGCGAGCTTATTCGTACCCGAGCACCACTTGGTTTAATGGCATCGTTAAGTGGACCGTATAAGACTTTTGTACAGCAGGGTTATTTTGGCTGTCTCATTTATATTTTAGCGCGTTAGCTCTGTTCCAATAAAATGAACGACTATTAAACGGGTACTTAAAACAGGTACGGTCCCTAATAGTACACTTGCTGCTGCTACGGCTGTTCATATTATAAAAAAAATTTATTGATTCTCGAACCAGATTGCTTTTGTCCACAATGAACGACCAACTAATAGAGCTCGATGACATTAAACCATTTCATATTTAGATACAAGGGGAAAAATTCAACTAGATGACCCCGTACGTTACGTTGCGTGTCCGTTCAAAAATGAATGACGCTGCTTCCTGTAAACCCTGAAAGTTCGCTAGGATTTGAAAATATATGGTTGAGATGTGTGTCTGTGTCTGGCCAGCCTGTTAAAAAATTTCACAATTAAACCTAGCCTTATAGACAATAATGGGCAACGATAAATAGGCAACGCAAACTAGCGCATACCTTGTTTCAGTGTAATTCAATTGATGCAGGTAATATTGAGTTGTTACTTTCATAACCATTGTATCTTCGATCGTACGGCTATGGAATACCTCGAAATATCACAATCTATTTTTCTCGTTACATAGACATTACGGGCTTCATAAATGATGAGCTCCGCTCATCTCCTCAGCATTACCTAAATTTGTCATTATAGGCAGCATGAAGTCCAATGGGAGTGATGGGAAAATGTTTTTACAATTGAAACCGATACGAAGATACACCCGACCAGTTTCTAGGTATACGATTCCTTTTCGAGACTCAATGGGTATAGCCAGAGATCCGCTGAGTGGGCCGTTCGACTGCCGACTCCGGTTGGTCCTTTTTTCTGCACGTTGATGGAATCGTTTCTGCAAATAGAAAAACAGACCATTTCTTTCGATCGACGCTCAGTAAGTCACCGGAGGTTTCCAGCTTACTGCTGTTTCTCCTTCCACTAACGTACAACTCTTGTCAGGATCGAAGCAGGGGCGGGAAAACAAACGAGCAGTTGCGATCGACGGCGGTAAAACCTATCCGCCCTATGGTAGCTGTAGCAGATGACTGTCATCGTATCTCTTTCGGTTTCCCTTCGCTTGGCCCCATTCAGAAATCGCAGCGTTGCTTTGTGCTCTTAGACAGAGCGGCTGTGATGGGCAGAAAACGGAAAGCATTTTTATAGAAACGGCCGTGTTCTCTACAACACAAAGCGGCAGTGTGTTGCTGAGCAAAACAAGCAAAGCGGAAAAGCAAACATACGAAGTATCGACATAGGAGTAGCAAAGGTGGCCGTGGAACTCCACGTGCCGACTGAATGTAAAATAATGCGAACTTCATTGATTTTGTTCATCGAGTGCCTGGCTGAACGGCGGCACTAACCAGCGTTCGAGTGTGCCGACCCGCGAAAGGTTTGAGACCCATACGAAAAAGGCCAAGTGTTGTTTAGAAGTATGGGAGAAAATGGAGATTGTTGGGCATGTGTAGGAGACTGGTGGCTCTCAACAATCAGGATAGATAGGGTGACATGGGGATAGCTGGGGAGGCTAGATTATAGAGACAGCAAGAGAGTGCTAAATAAAATGACAGAAGAAAGCCCCTACGGCACACTACGAAAAACAAAAAAAAGCGGGTAAAAAGAAAAGTCAAAAAAAGATACGGAAATTCGATACGAAACAAAAAAAACGTGCTGCATATATTCATCGCAGTCGGTTGTTGTTCAGTGGCCAAGTAACTCGGCAGCGAGTCGATATGGCTGTGAGTGTCAGAGCGCGTGGGGTAGCACGATGTGCGTCTGGTGGTAGAGAAGTCTGTTAAAATATATCTTGTTTTGTAAGAAACTCGTGGAACGTGGATACGAATCATCTCGTTCCGAGCTAAGGAAACGATACAAGCAGAAGAAGTGTTCTTTCTCTCGTGGCGATTGACAATGGAGAAGAATGACGTTTGCGTGTGACGGGCGGAAATGAGTGTTTGACTATTGCCCCCTTTGTAAGCTTTGGTTCAGCTCCGTCAAGCATCGTGGTCGGCGGTCATTGGTCACTCCGATGATGGCAGGAAAGGACTTGCACGATTTTTTTTTTCCGATGAAGAAAAGGAGTTAAATCGACTCCCAACTGTAGGAACCTGCACAAAGAAATGGAATCATGCTCAGGCACAACTTATTTTCACGTTGGTTGTCATAAGTGAGAATGAATGTTCTTTTGTTCGAAAAGATCTAACTTGTTAATAAGCAAGTATACAAATCGAGAATTTGTTCGAAACGACGCGCCATAGTTAACGCTGTTCCTGCCAAAACTAAGTTTGCTATCCCAGTTCCAAATGAAGTTTTCGCTCCAATCGGCCCCACAAAAACGTTACCATCCTGCAATAGACCACTAGCACAGCATGCAATACATGGTGAAGTAACATATCAAAAACTTCAGTATAATAAAAAAGCGATTGAATGTTCAAAAAGCACTGATGTCGAGTTGTAGTGCCGTATTCAATACCAACTAGGAGAGTATTTAGTTACTTAGCTGCCAGTTATAATATACATATGAAGTAGGCGTTTCTCTTAGTGCCTAAGAAGGTAATGCCTATCTTAATAAGGCCTTTGCTGGTAGCCGACAAAACTTAACACTGTACACAGATCCGGTTGATTTCAACTTAACGAAGATAGTTCCTGCGGTAAAGTTTAGTAAAGGTAATGCACTACGGAACGTGATATTTTTTTTAATAACGATATTTATAACAGTCATATCGCATACTTGTGTTGTCATTGTGAACTAGAACAATTGATTTTTTTGGCGCCAGCTTTTTGAATTACGGGCGATTATTAACCTACTATTGCCATGCTATGAACAGTACCAAGCAATATTTCGAGATAAGAATATATCTCGTCAACACATTTGTAGTAGATTATTTATTAATCATTATCACGTTATCAGATGGTCAACAACAGATACAACAAGGCCTATTTTTAGCTGGGTCTACGAGCTCAAAACATTGCTGTCTGTTTTCGTCAACGTTTCACTGATGGCTCTCTATGCGTAGATAATACTGATCGACATATGCCTATAGAATGTCTCTCTGCTGTGTTACTCGTAGTTCCTTTGGCAACTTATCGGTGGACCCCGAACATATCATGGAGCTTTGAGTCTCAGTTGCCTCCTCTAAAACGCAACAAGTGTACTGCTCATGAAGAGCTTACACGGAGAGCGCTTGAACACGATGTTATCTGTTAAGCTCTAGAAAGAAAAAAAAACCGTTTCATATACTATAAAATGTCTCTGTAAAAATATTTCCCATACATTACTACGTCATTACGATATGCGCTAGAACCTAAAGTATAGCAATACATTGCATAAGAACAATGACAATTGGTTAACATTACTTTTTCTCATCATTGCCATAAAATTACGTTTTTACATCATTGCATCACCGTATCTTTTTAGTTTTCATATATATATATATATATCGTAAATAAAAATTCTGACGCGAGGTTTTAATTTTCGCGATAACGCCGGTTAAATGCTCCCTCTGGAATCTCAGGCAGGTAGGTGATTCCATGCTCAGAAATGACCCTGCCGCATCCGGCTTCATTCACTCAGACTGTTTAACAAACGTTCTTTAATTCTCCTCCTGAACTATCCGCATGCCCAGTAGCTTATTATTCCAGACCAGACTTTCACCTTTTAAATTAATGAATACTCACGACCTGGTCCAAAATTTATGCCGCACGATCGTTTCGCAGGTATCATTGTGGTCCTCGAACGCGGAAACGCTTACTGACATCGTACAAAAAATCGAATTTTCGGTTTATTAAAATCCACCTGATCGCATTTGGTAGAAAAAAAAAAAAAGTTTTGCTTGTGAGATGCTTTTGCGGATTATATTTTTGAATTTGATTTTTGTATGGCCTAATGAAGTTGCACGCTGACGGCTTTCCTTAGATTGAATTCGCTCGGTAGTTTTCTAAAAAACGCTATCATTAGTAGCTATTTGTGACTTTTGGAAGTTCTCAGGGCTACTTCGAGGGCATGTTGAAGAGGCCGGAGAGAAAGTGAATGGCCAAGTCCGTTGTATAGCCCAGAGCCCGTCAAATGGCTAACATGCTCTGACCAATTTACTAGCAGATCTTTTGATTTCACGGTATGATCGTCGTCTGTTTTTGAGAGACTCAGTTTCGCAGCAGTAAGGGTAAGTCCATTTAAAACTACTGCTGCATAGAAAGCGAAATTGGGAATTGCGAGTAATAGATACATTTCCTTGGACAACTTGAATATAGTTTGGCGAACCCGAATCAAAACGTGAATAGCTTGCCCTTCGACCAGTCTTTTATTAACGTAGCATTACAGCCGCCCAGAGATTTGGTATATTAAATACTGGTTGTTCCTGTTTTGTCTCTCCTGGCGTTTCCCCTTCCTGACTTGCTGCTGGAGGTCACCAGACCAATTGTGCATATATATGGAAGCATACTATGCGAGAGCGTTTGCGCTTCGCCACTCGAACAAGACAAGGGTAAAGTACGTTTTTCAAACGACAAGCTACCAACCAGCTTGACCATCTGCTAGACATCGATTTATTACCTCCTTCACGTATTCTCTGTGCGGGCCCCGTCGTTGGTCTTCATGGACTTTTTAAAAGCCATGTTTCCTGTTTCTCCTCATTGAACCAATCGGGGCAACGGCGGGGTTCGGCTATCCTTCGGTTATATCTTTTGACACTCGGCGGACATACTAATACTGCCCAATATTTCTGTTGCCGCCACGGCGCAATACGGCCGCCGCAGGCAGAGGACGCAGAGGATAATTTGAAAATGCGTGTACGGTGGAAGGAGCCTCAACAGTAGAAGAAGCAGCAGTGGCAGCTGCTACGAAGGGGATCTGGAGGATAGGATCGGCAAATAATCCGACAGGCGGCAGCCGAAATGGACGGAAGGCGAGAAAGAGTTGATAATGGGTTCTTGCCCCTTGATGTATTACATACGTTGACTGGCCTAGCGTTAGATGGCTAGCTAAGGGTGTCTGCCTTGGAATTAAAATGGTAAAATGGTGGCGGAAGGCGGTAAAACAACCACAGCATGTAGAGCCGGTAACTGTATTCATCGGCACTCTGCAAATAAACGATTTTGCCAGGAAATCGTTATGAGCGATCAACCTTAGGGTGTTAATAATTGTTGTGGGTTACTTTAAGTTCATTATCTAAAAATGACATATCCTCAGGGCTGAGACGGTATCAAAAAATAACATGAATTTTAAATAGTCAAGCATCAAAAATAGATGTTTCTGAAAATACGCTCTGATATAGTGAATCAAACAAGCTTTAGAAGTAAACATTTATGTACATGAAGCTAGATAAGCACGCGGACCGTGTTCACATTTTTCACGATGATACAATTAGAAATTTTCCGATCCTTATTACGAGCATTAAAATTATGAAAGTACTTTTGCCCTTCGGAAGTAATTGAGGTTTTTGCTGTAGGAGTTATATTTTCCTTTTAGAATTCTAGAAGCCTACTTAGTGATCCTTCTCTCACCCTAAGGGCTGGTCGGTTATATAGGAAAATGTCGCCGTTCGTCAACGAAGGTTCGTTAAACTCGAGTTATGGTACTCAAAAACGACAACCGCACCACTAAAGAAAGTTTCCGATATTTGCTACTGCGACAGTTCTTTGGAAAGGGTAGTACTTTGAATTGTATATGTGCTGCTGTCTCAGTTGAGGCCCCAAAACCAACAAGTACAGTCAGACAGAGAAAAGAAAACCCCTGGATGTATCGGAACGGAACGGAACAGAGGCCAACCGCAGCAACGATAGTACAATGACATGATACGCCTGTAGCTAGACACTTTGTATCAATAAAGGACTTGGCGTGGTGTATAGACTTTTGCAAACAACTAGAAATCAACCTACCGCGGCCGGTTTCCTTAGATACGTACAATATGGCAGCTATTGGAGCTCGATTACGCATTCACGTCACTCTATTTAAGGTGTATGCAGCATGTGCGGTCATAATCGCGTCACAGTTTTGGGGGGACGGTAACATACAAGTAGAACTCGACCCCCGTTCGACCCTTCGCCGTTGCTGGGCGCCAGAATCTCTAGTGGAGAGACGATATAACAGGTAACAATGAATAAATATGAGCAGTCAAAATAACAGCTAACAGTCGAAAGATTACATTCGATTCTAGACGTCAAACTGTTTGGTAAATTAATATTCTTTATTTACACGAAATATTTATTTGCAACTTACAGTTCGGTAACTGGAATACGAACAATCAATGAAAGGCCGTAAAATATAGCAAAGGGCAAACCGACTAAAACCAACAAGTTTTGATTTTTAGAATTTTGAGAGTTTGTGATAAATTACAGTGAAGTATGAACGTAAATTAAATATCAACATAAATATAGTAAGAAAAAAACAAATCTGAGAAACGATATAGAGTTAATCTAAGCATCTGCTAAAAGTGAACAAAAAATAGTTACGAAATATAGAAAGTTAACGTCAATACGTTTATATATTGACACTGTCGATAAGTTGATAGCAGAGAACTAATAGATGGCGTGAGTGAGACCTGTGCATCCTTCCGAGCTGACCGAACGCATGTAATAGCCCTAATAGGACTAGTCATTGTTATCGATTGATATACGGCAGTAAAATTAGGACTACCTGAATAGGTTGTGTGAAATAACAATTCCCGTCTTCTTTGACTATGATCTGTTCATAGTTTTAGTATTATTTTTAGGGGAAAAACTATCGTACTTGGTTAAACGGGTCGCTTTGACCACTACGAGGGGACAGGGGAATGATATTAATACGTGAAAAATGTGACTCTCGTTAACCTGCCTCATTAATCAGGCACACGGTCGTACGATAGGAAACAGTGTCCGACGCTACATTGTTAGATTGCAATATGTCTATGTAGTTGCACCTGTTCGATACATTGTCGTAGTCACCATAGCCTGATTCATTCTAGTGCTGAAATACGAATCATCAGGATCATTAGTAAAACTGCCATGTATTTTACGATTTTCATTTACATTATTTTAGGATATGTCAAACGTTTAGATACCATGATATAATGATTCGTAGCGATATAAGGTTTTACCTTAAAAAATTATTTACTTTATAACTGTTACTAACTTACGTCCATTATAGGTTCGCGCTGCGTTCTTATAAATCATTATGTGATTGTCTGTGATCTATCGAAATAAAGCTTTTTTCCCTCTTCATCTTTGTTTAGGTGCTTTAGACGAAACCGTTATAGCGCTAGAGCTGATTACATGGCCGACAATACCTGGACTGTACTCGAAAATTTGGCGTTTACTTATTATAGTTTACGACACGAAATAGATACGGTGATCAGTTGTGGGGGTATATATATATATATATATATATATATATATATATATATATATATATATAGTTAAACGCTCGTAAGCCGTCAGTTTTGTTTTTTGGCACTACTTTGTAGTGAGCATTTTCTACACGTCTAATGAATCGAACTTAGGCTGCTATCGTTATTACAAGGTTGAAATCACACAGAAAGTTTTTAACACCACGCTATAAACAACCTGATCCAAAAATATCAATGAAGCTCTTCTTTAAACTCCTGAATATCTTCCCCCTCCCTTCCTCCTCTTAGAGTCGAGGCCAGCATAAATCCTACAGAAATAAAAGGCCTAATTAACCTCCTTAAAGGGCGCCTTTCCTTCTGCGGGACCGAGCCAGCGTCCTAATGACCGAGATGGCGTTTCTCACATTTTGCGACAAGACGATGGACTGACTCATCGATAGACTTTGCTCGCGTAGTCTGCCGATAAAAACTCGATAGAATATGTATTAGTTGAAAATTTTCAAGGTTGCATTTAAAGAAAAAAGTACTCGAACGGTGCGATTTCGATCGTACGATTAGGTTTAGCTATACAACTGTAAGCATACCTATATTACAACCCAGCTCACGGAACCATTTTTGGACTTCGTAACGTAAGGAAGTTTAAATAAATAGTTTGTACGGCAGAATCATTAACTAAATTTAGCTGGATCCTTAAAACTGCCAAAAGGGAAACAAGTCTGAAAGCCGCTTCTGCTTTGAGTTTGCATGTTTATCTTGAAATTTTAAGCGTCCGTGTCTTGAAAATATTTGCCATCGTTCAAAGCACAAGTATCTGTAACGACGAACCCTTAGCGCAGTCTCTAAGTTAAGTATGGGTAAAACTGTACCTAATGGAAATCGGTGCTTTAACATGGCCGCAGGAACAGTATCGTCCGACATCAAGTTTCATGTTCCTTGAAACTTACCGTTAACTGTTCCTTACAGTTTCATCGATCTACAATTATCCTTGAAATAATTCCTCTTTACACGTTCAAACGCCAGTGGACATGTGCCTGCGGATAAACGCGATGTTTCGTGTGTAATATATGCAAAATATACCTACTTAAGGCCGATTATGCACCAGAATTACGATCACCTGGGACGGTTCATCGAAGTCGGTAGATTTTTAGATAAATATACAGATTTTACGGGGTACCTTTAAGGAAACACTATCAGATGACAAGATCACATACGAAGCACGAAGTCAGACTTATTCGAAAGCGCCTCATTCCGAATAATACAATTTTCTCTAGTCGCGTATCACAACCGTGCCTAAGGACAGCTTGTCGGAGGGAGAGAATATCTGTATACGATTGCTATTCGAAGATGATCTGATCCGTGCACAAAGCGGCACTTGGTAGCAGATATCTCTGCACTGAAGAAGTGTTCGAGAGGTTGATCGCTTCGGAAAAACGCGATTGATCTGTCATTGATTGCGTATTGCACTAAGTGGCGCCATCTGTCAGTATGGAAAGCAAAATAGGGCGGGTACGGACAAGTGGGTTCCGAGGTGAATACCATATTGCCTGCCATCTGCATCCGAATCCGTTTGAGAGCTTTGGTAACGCTAAACATCGAATAACGAGCTCTAAGATTTTGTTTTTGATTTGATTTTGCTTATTAAGCTAAAATGCTTATTTAATATACTTCCTTTGCTTGCATAATACTGAAAATTAATTCTAGGTCAACTACAAGTTGTTTAATTTGTTTAGCAAGACACTTGAAACGAACACTGATTATTAAAATGTTACTGGCTTTTATATGGCTTCACATGTCTGTGTATCTATATAATTTACTAGAAACGGTGCGAAGTTGTGTGAAATTGACACTTTTTTTGAAGCGTTTCCCAGCATTTTCAAACGGCAAACGGGCGACCGATGCTGACCCACTTTCAAACAATACAGAATAACAACAGACATTCAGCAAAATTTGCCCAAACACTGACAAGCAAAGAGCATAAAAACAAGTACATGTGAAGTCAATTTCTTGTCTTTTTCGCGATATGCTATCTGCGTGATGGTATTTAGGGTTTGTGCTTCGTTCTTTTTGGGCTCCGTCGAATTTGGGTGCAGCGGTGCAAATGATGGGTAGCAAGTAGCTTGTCTTCGTAAAAGCCGCGTTTCGCCATCTCACCTATTTTTATTCCGTGCCACAAGACTTATTTCGACTAGGTGAGGTGACACTACCCTGTAATCATCCGACAAAATTATTATACCTAGTTGGGCACGACACCAAAGACAATCGATCCTCAACATATATCTCTATTTTCCTGTCTATCGCATTTTTCTCATAGACATTTTAGGTCAGCGCCATTCCTGTCGTTCATATACGTCCAGCCATTTTTGTATAACTTTTGTCCCGATGATGATAGCGCTAACACGTGACCAGCGGTGCACCCGCAGTTTCCACTGTCGAATTGCTGCTCTGTCATCCCCCTCCTACCCGTTAGAAACCACACAAAGGGGTAGTGAGCATATAACGTACGAACGTACTGTCAGTATGTCGTATCAACGGATAGGGCTACTAGTTGTGCAGTTTTCTACCTTCTATTTCAAAGATTCATACTATCACAAGATGTGCCGTCCTTACTCAAAACACCTAATTTTATACACATGCCCGAACTTCTCTTCGCTCGGGACAATGCGCGTCAGTGCTAGACTATAGCTGTGCCAATCCGCCTTGAGCAATTACCGAAAAGTTACTTAAACTTCACCTTGTACCTTACTAATCGGCCAGAATTTATCTTTCCTCCCTGTGGATATCGTATGCACGTGTCAGGCACCCATACACCTTTTTCTAGCACAAATCGTGGGCCCCGTTGGTTAGATGCGTGCCGTTAGCGCTCGTACAAGCAAATATTGTAAATACATGCAGGTATAGATGCAATTTGCAGAACGCGATCGACAATACGTTGCCAAATCTTGCCCCTTTTAATGATGGCCGAAATTCACGTGTACATCTACACTTCTGCAGGCGCCAAAGAAGGTATGATGTGCGTAAGGCGGTCAGAAGGATGGGTAAGGCCTTTGGGGGCAGGTCTGCAAGGTAAAGGATCAGTTGGAAAAGTACAAGTTAGGTGTTCTAGGAATGACCTTGAATGAAGCTGACTGTAGAGCACTTGCCGTGCAGTGCTATATAGCTCTTCCTTTAATTATTGATGCTTGGCTCTTGCTGAAGACAATGAAGAAATATTGTGTGCATCCACTAAAACGGTGTGAGCGGCGCATATCTTTGCTTCCACAGGCAGAGAAGGGAGGCGACGCCATTAAAGACGAGTAGCATTTATTTCCTTCCTGATTAATGCCGTCACGTGTATAAGCGCTGTTCAGGCCTCACTAATCTGAGGAGACAGCTTCACTGCAGCTTATTTGCACTATCTTTTTTTTTACCGAAGACGTGCTAGCTTGTGAAGGTTGTTGTACAAATTCAACTGGAATCTTCTCAGAGAAACAGGTCGTACAGCCCATTAAACATTTAATTCTATAAACGAGGTGGTAACTAAGAAAACGTGCTAGAAATGGTACCCGCTGTGGAACACTGACGGGGTATTGCCCCATTCCTAAAAAGGATAGTTGTCCACTTTCAAGCAGGCTAATGTGGGATTTTTATGTGAAATAATTATGATAATCAGGTAGGACGCACTTTTCGTGCCACTTTCTGCAAGAAGGACACAGAGTGAAAAAGTGGTATCAGTGTTTTTTTAATTACCATAATGCTTAGACGTAAAGGACCATCTGGAGGTGGAAACGAAGCTAACCTTGAAAACCAATGATAATAAAAGGATAACACCTACGTATGGCAAGGAGTTTGCCTTTACATACTTATCAGCTAAGCAAAACTATGGACATTTGGTTTTTCGAGCTGAATTAATACCTCATATTCAATTAAGTTAAATTACTTGCAGAGGGTCAAGCTACGCTAATATCCACTGCATTCTATGGCAGACTACAGGAACAGTTTTAGTTAGTTGTTATGGCTATTTGCGCCTGTACGGTTTTGTTCGTCAATAAACACTAGGGAACCATAATATCATATTATAAGATAATGTTATACAGTATGTGTACGCTATCTGTACGTGAGCAGGCCTAAAAATTCGAATATATTGATGATTATCTCAGTATGGTTGATCCTTGACGGAGTGAACCAATCTGTCTAATCTTTGAACATTGTTGAATGCTCCATCCTCTGCATTGTTAACCTCTTAGATACACATGAGAATCATTGACATTATGCAAGATACACGCGGTCGGAAATTCTAATTGGCCCCCGTAATTCATCACTAAATCAACGAAATACGATCATTCATATCCGCAAATTTTCAACGTAACGTGGACTTCGATCCTTCATAGGTAGAATGGATCCTGGCTTGGACTTATGAAATCACAGCCTTGTGGCCTGGTGATTTTCAAATTTTCGAGTTCTTGAAAGCAGCAAGCAATCTATATTATATTAGAGTTTTAGGCAAGCACTCGGCGATAAGCACGCCTCTTGTTCTCTACCTGTATCAGACAACAAGCGAAACATCAAGATACGGTTCAAGTGTGAGATTGGCCAGTGAGATAATAATGATAATTTCTATTAATGCGACTATATTGAAAAAGGTCTTATTGTTTCAGTGGTAATAGTTAGAATCCATATGTTTATCAAGCCAAAAATTTTATCGATCCCAATCCGACGGGTGAGCTCTGTGTTGCGTGGGAGCCATATTGATTTTTCACGTTCATCGGCATTGACATTGGCATCATCGGTCTTCAATCGCTAGGCATTTACGCCGTACTATTTACAGACGAAATCAGGCAATAGACACCACCATGTACATTGCTAAATATATACAAAGTAATAATCGTAAACGTTTAGCTACGCACGAGTGAGGCATATAGGTATCGGCATAACAAGCGACTAATGTTGACACGCCTTACCATGCTATTATACGTATATATATATATATAAATCCAAGACTAGGCGTAATGCGCTCTGTTGTTATGTATTGTGATAGATATGGAAATCATAGACAACAAGGTAACATTGTTGTCTGTTTACCGGCCAGTGTGTGCGTTCGGACGAAATCGCTACGGCATCCTGCCGTTCAGCAACTAGAAACGAGCAAGGTGTAACATTGTCCGACAAGAAGAGAAGGCGTATAGGGTGACATAACGGCCCCCTGACCCCCTAAACTTGGCTGGAGGCATTTGTAGTTGTGTCTTGTAGTTAAAATGATTGACTTGACGAAAATAGATCTGATGCTGTATTCCCAGCAACCCTTTATGATCGATGCCAAGATCGATGACCCTTTTGCCTGCTAAATCAAAGTGTGAATATTGCCGATTTAAGGACACATTCAGCGCGTACTTTTACCAATGCTATGGCGACAAGCGAGGATTCTTGTAGTAGTTTAGCCTGTTTGTTTTGAATTGACTTTTAACTAACGAAAGTATTGTCCTCTTTCTCAGCGTCGGTCGACCACTATTCGTCCTTGTTTATAATTCTATTTCTGACTCATTAAAGATAGCTAGAATTACTATAATCTAGCTTGTTAGGAATAGATAAGAAAATCTAATTGTTCCAGTTACCTTCTATTGACCTGGCAGAAATTATTGCAACCTAGATAAAATATTCAGCTCAAAAAAAAATACAAAAATTACTTGTTTCCATTTAAATGAACCGGGATTTTTATCACTGCAACCTATTTAAATTTAACAGCGATAGACTTTTTCCGTAATATGCAGCCCGAATATAGGGAAATACTTTGCAGCTCGTTCGTAACGCTCGAGAAATAATATATGTTTAATTTAAACACAATAACTACAAGGATCTGTATCAGTGTTTTTAAAATATAAACAAGCGTCTATGTATATATGTGTTTATCAAACAAAAACAGACTATTGTTTGAAATTATTTTTGTGACTGACAGTCCTGTCCATCTACGATGGATAAGCAATAGAAAAGAAGTTTCAGTTAGAGCGAACCTTCATGCATGCCTGTACCATTATACGAAGCAAAACCCGGACCTGCAACTTTAGTTGGTACTAAAAGGATGGCTAACTTACGCCATGTATCGAAATTATAATATAATCATTGGAAGAGACCTTGACGTAACTGGAAATACACATGAAAATACCCTTACTTCAAGGAATGTCGTGGCTGTCGATTTCATAACGCCTCGTTTGAAATTTTTCTTAGCTCACGTTTTTATGAGAATGCTTGGCAACTATAGCCTAGAATTCCTGGTCTTCGTCTTACTTTATCACGTACAAGACATAGAAGTACGTTTTCGCCACGTTCATAAACACCAATCATAGATCTCTTCTGCATCTATGGCAGTGCAACCTGTATCAAATAATCCAAATCATAATACTAAGTCCAACTTCGTCACCTGCCCTTCTTCAAATCTTCTATTGTTTTCTTTTGTTTAAAGAGGGACAGAAGGCTAAGCCTTTTACAATACAAGTGTCGTTGTAGACCAGTTAGTGATACCTACGCAGTCCTGACATTAACCGAAATACATTTACCTATGGACCCCGCTCTGTCTGTCTGCCTTCCAACCTTATGAAGTGGCTTATGTTTAAACTGGTATCATCTTTCTGTATCAATCGATCTCCTTTTATGACCCGCAAAACCGAAGAGAACCCCAGAGAGGGCCACTTCTCCTCCCCGTTTGTAGAATGTTGCCATCTTACTGTTTCTTTTGACATCGTGCTGCATTGCATGGAGTTAACGAGCGCATCGACGCGTAACCGACGTGGGCGTGATAGTTACTTAGCTTAAAAGTAACACAGTCGAGTTGGACTCGGACTCATGTCGAGCAACGGCTAGCTAGCGGGCCAGGCAATGGTTACCAGGACGAACGGCCTTTGAGGGCAACCTGCCCGAGCCTAGCTTATATAACAAATGGCATAAGCTATCGCCAAGGTAAACAACAAAAGATAACACTAAATACAGGGGCAGCCGGGAGGGAATGTAACCGCAGCCGAACACCTGACACGCATGCGCAAGGCCAAAAACAGTCCCTGTAATGGCTGTGCGCCAAACCACCGGCGAAGTGTACTCATTCGCTTCACACTGTGGTGCTATTGCAGACGAAATAGCGAGATCAATGATCACCATGCCATATTGTCACGTGAGTCGTAAGGAGTGACGAGACACGGTCCGGCATGGACACATGTTAGTAATGGGCCACTCTATTAGGTTTCGAGGGACGATTGTGGCGCAGGCGGCTTCAGTTAGATTCTGAAAGCTTCTCCAGGGAAGTCCTATTGCCTCATTGAGAGCTTGGGGCGATAAATATCGTGTAGAATGTTCGACCATCCCATAAAGCTTTACGCCGCCGTTCACCCTGTTTCGACCCGTACATAGCTTTCTAAACGACAAATGGACCGGGACTGGCTGGCCCATTTCTGTTCCAGCCGCCGATCCGAGCAAACAACTTATATAGACAAACATATTTGAGCTGTATATTAAATGCATAAAGAGTGGCGCGCTTGGCGACAAAAATAACTATCCTATTGACACATTGTTAATGGGGAAGCTGGAGCACAGTAGGCACTGAACCAGCACCGTGAAACAAAGGAATTCTTAAACAGCCAATCATTCATATGTTAGAGCTACGCTTTACTTCGGTATGAATTGTACTGTTTGCCAAGGCGTATTGACGACAGGCTAATGAAGGTATTTATATATTGTAAGTAAATGTGTAAGCTCAAATCCAATTATTTACGTTATGTCGTTAGACTCGAGTCCTGAGTTATAGCAATATAAGCAAATGTCACCATCGATAGCGAAGTCATTGCCAATTATCGTGCGGCACGACTGCATGTTAGGGGGTAGACTGTCACATTCTGTATTATATCGTTTGATATTAAGTCACTGAGCTGTCCTTTAGAAGAAGTTTGGCATCAACTTGGCCACTTGGCCTGAATAATGATCATTTTGTTGCTCACAGCTGCTACTGCTACAGAAATGCAGAAACAACATTGACAGCTTCGTTGGGTACTCGACGCTGTGTTCGATCGAATTCGTTTTTATTTAACTTTAGCTCTACTCTTATAAAAGTAAAGTGAGTCACGAGGGTCAATTCCGCTAATACTGTCATGTAGGGCTAAGTCCTTATAAGGGGGCGAAGTTTCACAAATCTGCTTTTCAAAGTGCGATACCCTACTATTTATTACACTGAGTCCTGATTAAAAACGAGTAATAATTCTTGCCAAAAAATGACATAGCGTGTAAAACATAATAAACTCTCGGAGTTTTGTCTGATTCAATGGCTGGGTGACTCTTATATCACAATCATTCTCCGTTAAGTCAGTAAAGCTTGTTGAATATTTTCGACAAGTGTTCGCGTTTGTGAACAATGCGCTATACAATTTGCTTTTTGCTAGTACGACGTGGTACAAGACGAAGGAAGCGGTTTAAGACGACTCTACGAAAAAATACGGGATTGGCAGCCTTACAACTGGCTCTGAACCGGGCACCTTTGCTTAACACTTGTCGTCACACCGAATCCACAGGGGATTGGCAGAGTCCCGTTTTTTCTTTATTTCAAAAGGCGTTTTTTAGGAGTTTTTATTGCTAGACTGAGAAAGCTCATCGAAGCAGAACGAGTAATCTCTATCGAACAGTATGAGGTACTTAGTGGCCGATCGATTATATTTAACGTGTGTCATGCAGATCCCGAAAGTATACCTACGGCTAATTTGTGGATTTCCCATGCATATTAGATCTTGCCCCCGAAGCAAGACCATTAACAGGTTGGTTGCCGCAGCAATGCCAGGCAGCATCCTATAATTTTACAGACGAGCTTAATCTTCCTTGGCGACATTATCGCAAAAATTAGAGCATTTCTTATAAACTATAGAGTATGTACAGAGAAACGGCTCTTGTTTTCTGTTTTGCTATAAGACTACAGGCTGGCGACAATTGGCACTTACTTCGCTCTGTTCTGACGATGTCGTTCTATATGGTTGTCTGGGCCCTCAGCTTACCATATGAAAGGAATCAGCCTAGAGATAAATCTCAAGGAAATAGAAGCTATGTACTTTAGGAATGAAGAACGCCCCATAAGAAACAGCAGACCTACCTACTCAAATTAAAACACGTAAGTAACTTCAAATGCCTTGCATAGTTCTACCATCAAACGACCGTGCTTTCCTGTTATGGTTAACTTAAAACGTTAGGGTATAACTTCTAGTAATTCCGTTCTGACCGAAAAACCGAAAGCAATTTGGTCCATATGGGAAGTGGGTTGATCTCGAAGATGGATGGATACGATGCACGTAGGTTTACTAAATCTTGGAACGGTAGAGCCGAAACAGCGAACTGGCTCAGATTAGGTCGCTTCGAAAGAACGATTTGGAGAATCTATTTCCATGTTTCGCTGGCGCAGAAGACACCTACTTATAGCATATTTGTTCCGCGCAGTATTGATAATAAACAGTTACAGATAAAATGCAAGGGTTTTTGTCGCTTCATATGCGGTCGTTTACACAGCATGTACTAGATCCTTGTTGCGCTCATATGTAAAACGTAACGGGAAAAATAAAATCGACAAGGACAGATATAATACAGTACATAGACAGTCTTTCGAGAAGTTATCAGCTACTGTGCATACCAATTTAATCCGAGAAATCAATCATTCTATTAAGATTGATCAAAAAAAGACGAGCACACGTATGCTTCCGTGTGTTTCTCCTTCTTAATTACACATTGAAGCTAGCCCTCTGGGAACTTCGCAGAAGGTACGCACTTCAAAATTCACATCGCTATACATCATTTTATCTCTTTGCGAAAATCGATGATAGGATATCTGGGCCAGCTATTGCCCTCCACTAGGTACTAAAGCAGTCGAAAACTCATAGATTTAGATTAAAGAAAATATAGGGCGGATATCGTCGCCCAGTTCTGCCTTCTTTGGTCCAGGCCGTGATTAAAGCGCGGCTTGGATCAAAGATCCTGGTTATATATGCTGTGAATTGCAGAGATACACATTAGTGGTTTCTTTCAACAGGACGAAATATCTAGGGGCATCGACTGGTTCCTAACCGGACAATATCTCGTACTACTACTACCTTGATATTTATTGCGTTTTAATCTTTGATGTTTGTAGGATCATCAGCTTACACCTGAATCGATTCGGCGTTCCCACCGAATTCGTTTTCTCTTCTGTTCAATACTGTTCTCTTATTTTATCTTTTTCTGGTAAATGACACCACTTGAGCCGTATTTTGTCTATGAGCAAAATGTGCTCCAGACGAGGTTTTTGCTGGTAAAAATTACACAGATTGTTTCTAGAAAAACAGCATTGGTGTTTCCATCGGTCCTGGGCATAGTTTGTTAAAAACAATTCTTTCCATCCTTCACCATCCCTGCTATTTGTTTCATTTTCAGAGACGGTCTTTTTCTTGTTCCTTTGTCTTTGCTCAAAAGCATTCGTGATTACAGTCTTTTAGTCCCAAATTTTCGTTTTCGAAAAAATTCACCAAAAGCGAATTGTTGTTTCACTGAAGGCCTTACACCTTAATGTTTTTATTAAGCTTTGATGAATTCCACCAACGCCTTTACCCTAGAGTAACAAATCTAGTAACTGAGGTTCGATTTTGAGCCATACACGCTCAGTTCTTGCCTAAGCTCAGTCTCTTCTGATAACACTAAATCAGCTTAGGGCCAAAAAAGCCATTTAAATATTAGCCATATTTTGTCTGCTGACGGCGCGTAATTTGGAGGTTGCTGCAGAGTTTCTCAATTGTGTAGATAGTGTTGCACAGGCCGATCTTACTGCTACTCCAACATGTTTACGATGTCCAAAAATGACTGTTTACAAGCACCATAAGAAAAACGTAAATTTATACTTTATTTAAATTAGTGAATTATTTAATACTTCATGTATGGTCATGATTGAATAATGATAATATTAGGTCGTCTTCTTTGTTTAATATTTTTTTTTATTCGTTCAACATTATAGGTTTGGGGTCCGTTATTCTCGCCAAATTCAACCTCGGGTAAATTTAGATCTTCATGTACTATTTAATATTGATTCAATTGATTACCGAACTTCCTGCGCCCTAAGTTCAATAGAATATGATCAGACGGTGTGTCATTTTCTTGGCTAAGTGCAATATCTACCTTAGGATCGGAGTGTCATAAGCAGCCTCGAGACACCAAACGAATCCGTAGCGCTGGGTTACCTCCAATCCAAGATGAAGACAGGGAGTCATTCGATAGAGAGAGGGCGACAAGTTTAGAGAGGGAAAAAGGGTTATACGAAGCGGTCGAAATGAGTATCACTCCAGAGACCTAGAGGCGTGCTCATATTGTGTGACCCCACGTTGCCGTTGACCTTCGACGGCTAAAGCCAGCAACCAGAAACCTTGTCGCTTTCATAGACAGCGCCACATACAACCATCGAATGCCGTGTCTACTTGCTCAATGCCATTTAGGTCCACATCTATTTTACATACAAATTGTATTAATAATTAAAGTAATAACCATTTGCAGTAGAAATAATAATTCTATTCTAACAAACATTTAGTCCAAAGTCCTCGAAACGCAGTAGCCTCGCTCAGAGCGAGACCTTTCTGTATGGACTCGATCTACACCAACAACGAAGTAGGCGGGTGTCACATTCTAAAACCACGTATATAGAAATGATAATTTCATAGACAATTATTAGAACATCTAGACATTTCGTAACAACTGTAACGCGATTGTAGATTGTTAGAAAATACTGCGAAATACGTTGGAAATTGTCTGAGTTTGTTGCTTTAAGTCAACAGGTAGCCACAAATGAAGCCGGCTAAATAGATAAATATTCATTTGTATATATCTTGTCGAAATATTCATCTACCTAGGTACAAATATAGGTTGTAATAGAATGTTTTTGTAATAACAGTCAAATTAGCTGCACGAATATGCCAGTCGATTTGGATCTGTTTCATTTGTTATGAAATAAATGTAAAAGGATTAGTAGTAGGCCCGTGATAGCATAGTGGGTAACGTATTTTCCTGATAGTTTTAGGGGCGTACTGTGATGTACGTTCGAGCTCGGCCACAGGCACACGTCGTGTCGTGCTGGAAGACTGCCGTCTGATGTAATGTCTAACGAATAGAGATAGAGATGTATTAAAGCAAAACATAATATTTCTTGGATCGCCAGAGTGTTGCTTAATGTGTCTATATTTTATACTGTATCTTAGCTTTTTAGGGGTTTAAGAACCACTTCACTCGCAATATTCAAATTACCTTTTTGATTGCCTATTTTTTTATTGGGAGCTAGCGATATCAGTACGCTATATGCTATTTACATTGTTTTTTTTCGTTGGAAAATAAAGATAGCTCCGAAAGAATATATACATTTCTTTTAGATGGAAAACTTAGCGACAATGAGCTAGGTTTTCTAAGGATCATACTGAATACTTGGGACGCTATGCATGGATCTACAGATTATGGTTTTGGCCTAGATCCTCGTATAATTATTTTAGCAAGTAATAGTTTATTTTAAGGTTATAAATACTTTTCGGAGTGTCGTTTCAAGCGTTCGGTGGTATGATATCAAGTTTGCTAGGCAGATAAATACTGATCGGTTTAAAAATTTTTCTTTTTTGTGATAAAAATCCTATTTTACTACATTTTTTTTTTGTGGTGTGTTTAACCTAAGATGGTTTGCTATTTCAAGCTGACCAATTAAAAATGTATCTGTTTCGATTTCCACTCTAGCCTCCTCTTGTTTGTCCGATCGATATATTATATTCCAAATTAGTATAACAATGAATTACGGCGTCCATTCCTTCTTAAGTGATGTTGTATGTACGATAATGACGGCGAAAGAAACAGAATGGAATATACGACTAGGGCAGACAAAATACACGACAAACTTAGACAACACTTGATATCATACTTACCAACAGTATCGGACCTAAAATTCGATACGCATTAGGACAAAAAGTGGGGCTACTGCCCAGATTCTAATTTTTTTTTTTTTTTTCTTTTTTATTGTACCTCTGCTTAAGTGTGTAGTCGTTCAATATACCTTTTGTATACCTAGAAAGAACTAAAATATCTGCGACTATCCCTAGGTACATCCAGCTAAAGGTTCTCTTTTTGCTGTAGCGAGTTACATAATAATTGGTTATTCCTATAGAAAAATGATTTCCATTATCAAGCACGTTGGAGTACGAAGAAACTTCATTTATTAAGTGCCGAGACAAACGCAGTGCCTTCCTTTTGCTTGACGAAGTGCCTGTCGCTTGCTGTAAGTTGCTGGTATTTTCATTGTACGTTGATAAAAATCCATGTAAACAAACGCTGCTGAAGCCCTAAACGATATATGAAATGAAGTACCGATATGCGTAGAAAAATCAAGTGTACATCCCGAACACTGCTTGATGCGCCTCGCAAGCGGAACTGCTTTTGGCCGTATTGTACCTCGCCAGTTCAACAGCATTGGAAGTGAAATCGAATTCTGGTTACGCTGTTTTCGTTTAAGTATTCTCGAGTCTCATTATTGATATTATTAGTTTGTAGTATAACAATGATATAGATATTAAAGAGAATGAAAACCCGATCCTGTAGTAAGTGTCCTTAGATGCTTTAAAAATTACCCCTGTTCACTACGCTGTTTTACTAGGTCCTTTTTTAAGGCGAGGTGGCGTGGAAGAAGACATTTATTCTTAAGCGTAACATGCAGCAAGTTTTCATCTGAAGGCTAGACAGCTTGAGAGTGATAGCGAAGAGACGCTGAAAGCACTTTCTGCTCTGGCTGGTTGTCCTGTTTTGCGTGCATCAGTTCGAAGGAAGCCTTTAATAGGTTCGGATTTAGGCAAGGTTGACAGCCCTCTAATAATTTTTATAGGTCTGCCAAACAAACAAAGTATTCATTATATAATGCTCATGCTATCCATATTTACTTGGCAAAAGGTGTCAAAAGAATTGAACGAATAGAGGCGAGCTAACGCTGACTAAGGCAGAGAACAATGAGAATACACGGCCAATAAGGTAACGAGAAAAGATCATACATGTGTTTGAGACAAACAGTCCTTAAAGCCATATGAACCAGAAAAAGAACATGCACGTTCGGACGTTCTTACGTGTACAAGCACGACGACAACAACGAACTGGCATATTTCAGTAATATCGCTAAAGATCTTTATTGAGCCCGCGAACAGACAGCGATAAGCATTCATTTATGGTTCAGTTATTTATAGCTGCTTGTCTAGTCGCTGTTGTATCTATCAATAAGCATTGCTTAAACCTCTTTGGTATCTGATTAGATAGAATATTCCATTCATTTTCTTCTATAGGCTAACTGTTCTTTCACTTTTAACATGATGATTTATTACCACGATGTCTTCTTTTCCACACAGCTGCAACAAAATCTTCTTTAATAAGCGTCCCTAAATCTTACACAATAAATAGCGCATACGGTGCGGTGGTACCATTCAAGCCGCCGTAGATAATTGATTACGCCTATCGGTGCTTGAGACGACATACGTAAACATTCAGTTTAAATGCAGTTTTCCCACTATGTTTGGAAGATAAACATTTGCTTTCGATGGCAATAAGTTATAGAGGAAGAGAGAAAAATAACAACTCCCAAAAGCTTTAGCGGATTATTCCAGGTTTTGACTCTTTTCGTACCTGTCTGAGCAATGCGACATGTTCATTAATTCAACGACGTCAAAACACCTAAGCCTACTCTCGTTCAACACAAGACGTTTACTTGGCCGAGCAAATAAAATAGTGATCACAGATTGTTACCCGTGCGTTAACGCTGAAGAAATGTTCATAAGCACCGGGCATGGTGCACCTTCGAAAAGGTTTATCTTCATCGTCGGCTGAAAACTTGCAGGTCCGCAATCGGTTAGGTTGACCACATAGCTGCATGATTAATTAATGGTAAATCCTCAGTGATCGATATTGACCCAGACATATCGGCTATTTCCAGACTCGGTTACCCATATAATCAAAACATGGCAGGCAGATGGAAAGCTTGCTGATGGCTTATTGCTATAAAGTGCATTAAACTAGTTGTTAGTAACAGTTGTAAAGGATGTATTCTTACAGCTGTACTTGAAAATGGCCAAACGTGAATTTTTTGTCAATTGAAGTTGATGTCGACCCAAGGCTTCATCGATTCGACGTATTTTGTCTGCAACGAATGCTAAAAGGGCGAAGCCTACCGCTGCCTTCACACTGCTTGAAACTAACTACCTCTGGCCGTCAATATGCGATGATGTGTCGGGCGTAAAGCGTTAATTCAACAATGCTGGTCATATAACGGCCTAAAGTCATCCACGTACACATGTGACAGTAAGCCGCTTACGACTCTGAAAGGAATGCTTCAAGCAGGTTTGCAGCCTAAATAGCACGGCCATTGTATCCAATGGCTGCTTTGAGCGGACAGCGTCGTCTGCAGGACCGCGTGTACAGCTAGCTAACCATAACCAACAAACGCTCGCAATGATGACTTAGGACAGGTGTTTACCACTGGCCATCTCACTCGCTCGTCGTAATAAGTAAGGAGCTTAAGCCGAAGACAGTTAGCCCGTTCTTGACGTTGCGATGATCATGTCGATTGGTGGCACAGGGTTTGGTCGTTTGTAGTTTGTCGGGGAACTTTCTGGAGACAAGCGTGTTACGACCTCGAATTCCGCCTAGTTCGTATACTCGTAACTAAAAAGTACACTAGTCCCAGATACTAGAGCATATATATTTGGTAAAACTAATCGGCCAGCCAAGCGTTTGTACATAAACCGCGTGTGCCATCTACGTAACTTAAGTCACGCTCATGGCGAACAATAGCCATTTCTGCGATTTCTGTTTAGCTTGCTATGTCGCGAACAACCCAAACGGCCTAGCAAAATAGGCTTTGTAAGGGCAGATGTTAGTACGTCCGCATGAAATAATGTGTGGGGCAGGTGACGCAGGGGGATGATTGCGCATATGGTTGGCCTCATCGTGGGTCGTGGGGAAATGATGACTTACTGCGATTTTATGACGGATATCACAGCTCTGGCAGCCTACTGACAATCGTATCGGATGCCAAACGAAAAATTCTTAAAGGATAATTAGACTAAATATATCTTGTCTATCTTGGAATAATAATCATTATTATTTTACTTATACAAATGTTTTAACTGTCCAAAGCTACGCATTATGATGAAATAATACAAGGAACGAAAGGCAAATGTAGTCTTTTTTTAGAGCTGTACGCAAGCTACCAAATTATCATACAATTTATATGTACAGTTCGATTTTATAGCAAGTTCGACCTTGCTCACGTAATATATAATGCCAACACAACTTCCTCTGTGTAACTTCGAACATACGCCGCAAATGAACGCTCGCTCGTATTCTCTATATAACCATTACAGTAAACGTCTTATAGATACTGAAGCTCAATTAACTCAACATGATAATGTTGAGTATTATTACATGTACCAATTAAGGTTCTCTAAATACCTTCACATTTTTCACACTATCGAAATGTATATGGTTACATGACGACGTTTTCACTATTCATTACTATACGATGGACCTTAAAATGTCCTCGGACATCATTCTCGCACTATGGAAATGACTCGTTATGACCCGTTACCATTGGCAAAAGCTATTCGATTCCATACGTCAGCTTCACTATACCTGGGTAAATGTGCTGCTATATCACATTGTTAACAATTAATGTACGTCATACGTATTTTATTATAGTTGGCTTCCGTTGTTGCAACGTGAACGTTTCTTACATTTCTTCTTGATTCTACTATCTTATCGAGAGCTTCATTTTCCGACAATCGAGGTTTGTCAGCTGCAGAATGATGACCTTACTCAAATCAATGCTGTATCAGGGAATAGCATCGAGTCGAGAGAAAGATTCGACTCGCGAGCATAACCATCATAATGAAACCCCCGCAATGATCGTATTCGATGATACGGTGGCCTGCCTCATCCCTGTTGACGCGTGATATTTCTGAGGCGACGACGTCGATGACAACACAAGCTTGAAAACGAAAAGTTCTCTTTTTCTTTGCCGGCGGTTTGGCGTTTAAAACCTTCACATTCGTAGAAATGGTACTGTTCTCCGGGTGTCGTTTAGCGTCGAAGTCACCGTTTCACAAGCAACAGTGCTGCGGCTACCACGAGAGCTATCAGCCAGATGTGACGTCGCGATGCCTTACAGTCTTGCCGGCTAGACGGACCAGCAACTGCAGTACTTATGGAAAACTGCGACCCTCCAACGCCATCGACGTTACCGCTTCCCGAGGCAATTCCCATCACGCTGTCCTGCATTGCTGCTGGCGAGTCATCTACAATGTAAATGTGAGGCGTACAGAGACTTGTGGATGAGTACTCAGATGCACATAGACAGCGGTAGACTCATATAGCTGTAAGCAAGATACAGCATCTCCCTTTCGTTTCTTTTTGCTCGCTCACACAACCCAGCGAAGAACAGCCTCTCCACGGTGTATATACAACCTCGCACCCCAAATACTGATAAACGGGTATCTATGTCAGCCATGACGACCACCGGATGGTCCGTCTGCCAGCCCCAAAAGCGCCACATGAGGCCAAAGCACCCCACAGCTGCTTCCGTTTTTCCGTTTTAGGACAATCCCAGCTCTAGCGGTGCGACCATCCGTCGCATTCTTTCAGCCAGCCTACTGACTGAGCAACTTCGACTATTCTAGTGATCGTTGTTACCGCAGCTGCTTAAGGCAAGTTGATTCGTCGGAGATTAGCTTCCATCTTTGATCTATGGCTTCTATGGCACAATCTTGTCTAACGAAAACCCACTCAAGTGATATCTGTTTTTTAAATTGAATATATATATATATATATATATGTATATGACGAGAAAGATATGTGCAAAATGGTTTGCCATGTGCGACTTATAATTGGCCTTAATTTCTTATCAAAAGATAAGATAATATAAAAAAGAAAGGATCAATACTTCAAGGATCGCCTTAGTGGTAGGAATACGGGATTTTTGGTATGTATCTTACAAAAGTGAAGAAGCTCAAGCGTCTTTTTTATATGACAATCAATTTATACAAAGAAATATTGACACGTAAAAGTTTTAACGCATCCCATCTCTCTAATTCATTGGATTCATCGTGATCAAGTCATGGAGTGGAAGCCATCGTTGGGATCCATTGCAAAGGAAATTGCCAATATTCATTAACATTTTAATATTTTCCATTTCCTTTCTACTGACCACCCTTCATGGCGGCATTCGTAAACAAAGCAGGGGCATATTTTCTTTAGGAACCTTAAATACTTCGAAGTGAGAACGTGCGATAGAACCTCGCACTAAAGGTGGCGAACATTTGTGGATCTGTGTTTGTCTTATTATATATACGTGATATCCATTTCATAATCTTGTTTAAGCTCTAGATAAATCATTAAAATGCTATGGGGTAGTTTCACATGCCTTACTAACAAAGTTATCGAGTATTAGACGTTAGGTATTTATTGATGGATACTCACTATTAACTATCACAAACACCTGTATGACATCTGGTCCTGAGTGCGATGGCTGACAAGTGTAATTACCAGAATCAGCGGGACCCACGGAGAAGATTTCGAGGCGACTTTCGAGCCGGCGTCTTTCAGAGTCAGCTTGGTTGACCTCTTTAGTGCCGCTGATCTGGTCAGTTTTAGCTGAGGGTGGTAGCATAACGGTAACCTTTTGTCGTTGATCCTGATCGTAATTGAGCAATTTGCCGTTGCGGGACCAGAATATAAACTCAGTTTGCCCTGATGACCTTGACGACGTGAAGGGTGACGATGATGTTGTTGATGACGACAATGAACTGGTTGGCGCGGGCGTGGCGAGTAACACTGACGATAATGCACCGTCCACGAGACAAGTTAACCGTAGCACAGACCCTCCGTTCACATACAATAAAGGACCACCGATGATTGTAGCCCGGCTTTCTGTACATGACATTATCAAAAACCAGTTGAGTGCTTTGAACAAGATGGCGCATCCCGATTAGTTTGCACGAAGACCGTTTGACAAACCAAGAAGAATTTTCTATTGTAGTTGAATAATTTTTCACCCGGTTGCAGATAAAGGTAAGCGCCGTCTAGTGAATAGCACTTCTAGACGTAATATAAGCATGAAGATGCGTCAAAAACACGCATCAAATAATAAAATATAACAAAAGCTTTACGTGCCGCTACTGTGTTTAATGGACTTTTCGCTTGAATACTATTATAACTACGCCGATACTCAGTGTTAACACCTACCAACTACCCGAAGCGTGACAAATCGACTGATCTTTGGCGTCGTGCTGACCTGGCATTCGTAGACGCCGGCATCCTCAGGACGGACGTCTCGAATTTGTAAGTTCCACGACTCGAAATTATCGATATGAGCAGACTGAACCCGTGACTCCATTGTATACGTGTGCCGGCCAACGGTGAGAACGTTGAGTGTGCCAGAAGAAAGTCTTCGGATCCAGGATACCTACTTGTGACATAGGTAAAAAACAAGACAAAGTGTGTAATACGTAGTAAATAAATACTCAAATCAAGATAATGTTAGAATACGGTTAGCACCAGTAATAGGAGCTATCCACCATTGCTTCCTGCCGACAACAATCCTTCTTTTCTTGCGAGAGTTCGACGGGTCGACTAAGAAGTCTTAGACCGACTGTATAGGGAGAGGCTTTATTCCGTGCGTACCGTTTGTACAATGCAGATAACAGAAGGGAATGTTTGAAGCGCATCTGTGGACATACGCGGCTTCCGCGCACCGCACTTCGCACGTCTCTAAACCACTTCACCTCTAATGAATTTCAGAGCTTGTGTATCTGACTCTGTAATAATAACACCAAGTTAAAGTCAACACTGGTGCACTACAAATGATACATACTGCGAAGATATTACTCTTGCAAATGATAGTGTAGCTGAGACAACGACAACTGCCTTTCCCTTACTCCGTGAAATCTCTGCTCTTCGAAAGGTTCCAGCTGTGGAAAGCGTGGGAGTTTCGTTGACCGTTGCGCTCTCCTATTAATGACACGAATGCTCTACAAAGTTTTGGCCTACATCAGTCTTTAACCAGCGTGCACGTGAACTCTTACCATCAGCGATGAATCAGCTGGGGGGTGAGTAAAGGTGCCAGGTGTCGAGCATCTGCTCTTCCAAAATGGGACAATGTCAGGCTCTGCTTAGCTATTTACTTTTAATAAGTGCTAGTTTTGTTGTGATTTCTAACAAAGCTGACGTTATTTTTATGTTATTTGGCTCCTCGTGAGAATTTATTAACTAATGTACTTACCGTCCTGTCACCGAGGTGACGAACACTACAAGGCAAAAAAACGTCTTTTCCAGTGTTGGCAACAACCTCTGAAGCTGTGCTGTTGTCAAAATGTGGTAGCATTTTGATAAAGTACGATGGAAGTCGCCGGTACGTCTTGACAATTCCTGGTGTAAGCACGTTATGATCGTAATTTGTTGAATTGGTCCATCCTGGAAGTGAGTATCTGTTAATAGTGCGGTAATAAGTCCACAATAGTTAACTTGAGCAAATTTATAGAGCACTTTAAGCACGTGTCTCCATGTTTGTTTGCAATATGAACGTTTGCACCCGAAGCGTGATTAATAGCAATGAGGTGCACAATATAAATAGCCGAAAAACAACCTTTTACGGTCAACGGCCCGAAAAGACCAAATTGGAACGGAAATCGCTAGAAGAGAGCATCATTACCACCGCCGATCATGCGATGTGTTACGGGCTATCCACGGCTGTCGCCTGGTAACGAACAAGCTAAATGGCTTTTCAATGAAGCTTTCCTTGTCAATCGGTGGAAGCATTTGTCTGGCTTCGGCCTTTCTCTCTTGCGTGTTGTAATGGTTGGTAAGTTGACTATGCGCAGCCCGATTAGAAGACGGTACGAGCAACTGCGATTGATGGCAACCTACTGCAGAAAAGAAAGAAGACGGGATGGGCCAACAGGGCAGCGAAACTAATAGGGAAATGGGCTAGGAGTAACTGTTATATAGTTTAAAATATAATAATAACAAGTTATTATTATGACGCAGAGAAGCAGAACCAGCGCGCGCATTTAACGCTCCTTATCACTGATAAACGGAAGAGCTGATAAGGCGCATTACCTTTCTGTTTGTTGCTATTATTTGTCGTCTACTACTACATTGCACCACCTCAAACATCACTACACGAAGCAAGGCCCAGTAAAAATATTCGCACAGACTCTTCGAACAAGCAGAAGCTTACTTCATACCCGCTGTTCTTTATCGTTCCCTTTTTCCCCTTCCAGGCCGCCCTCTGTGCCAATGTGGCACGAAGCCTATTGACTGCTCTATTTGTTCAATGGCAGGGTAGACTTCGGGCCTGCTGGCTAAAGTCTATTATGGATGACGCTGGCCGGCCGGTCGCCCAACCGATGACGACTGCGACGTTAGAATGAACAGCGGAGACGGCGCGCTCATGACGGCGCCGTTTCTCTCAGGACTTGCAATACGCATAGGTTATAGCACCTAGAAATCGGAACACATACAGGATGAAAAGAACGCAGAAGATAACTGTGAGCTGAGATGGCAAGAACGAAATGGCTAGCACGAAGCCCCGCCTCGTGCCAACAAGCGATTAGTAATGCGTTGTCGAGAGTAGGAAGATGACATAGAACCGGGAAAACAGACAGCATTACGTTGGGTTTCTGCGGAACCTCATGTGGAAGAAGTCTGATGATCATAATGCGAACTTCCTCATAGAGAAACTTTTCTCCTTTTTAGTACTGCGGAGCTTGCAAACAAGAAACAGGGGGCGAGATAGAAAGGAGGAATGAGAGAATGCTATAAAAGGGATCAGGGACGGGGATAACCAGCAGGCAATCAGTGCCTTGTAGAAGCAAAACACCGATTGTCGGCGGACCGAATCGCCAGCTAAGCTAGCAAGACAGTACGGAACTGCCGAGTTATGAAAGCCAATGACGACAACGGCAGCTACGCTGCCAGGAGATGGGACGGGATACATCATGGTTATGACACTCGGCAACTGCGGCTACCATGGATGACAGTGCAACCGTGCGAGCGACAGCGTTCAGAGGACGCGACAAAGTGAGCCAGTGATGCGGACGACCTCTGGCCAACAGCATGACAGAACGGGTATAGAATGGCATGGGGCGGAGCACGGCAGGACCAGTGTTAGTTAGGTCAACCGCCAAAAAGAACGGAAAGCGGCTTTTCGGCTTGCTTATGGCGCTGTACTGTACCGCCTTGACATTACAGCTGCAGCAGCAGCCGCCTTAGATATATGATTGTCTGTACGGCTTACATTAGGGCAACGACATGGCACGCCACTCATAATACAAGTTTCGGTGTATTTTTGAACATGTGCGCGTATTCCTAAAGAAGATCTCATTCACAGTTTTTTCGTCTCTCAGTTGTGTGCTTTTTTCCGTCACCGTCCATTTTCTTTTTCTTTTATCATCCAATTTACAATAGTATATCGATCATTTTATGCCAGCACTTCTTGACCATTATTACCGCTCCATGAACCTATTGACACGATATGTAAGCGTCTCTAAGTAAGAAGCGTCCGTGCTTAAAGCCTTACTATTGAAAAATTGCATCAGTTTCTTTTGTGTGCCTGAGGAAGCTGAGGAAAATGACCAAAAAGAAAGCGCATATTCCAAGGTTAAGACGAGAAAACGGTATGTTCATCAAATGAACGCAATTAAAAATATTATCAAGTTCCCCAAGCGGAGATACGTAGGTGGAATCAAAAAATTACAGCAAAAAATTAGAGCAAAAAATTACTCGAATCGTGATGATGAGTTTAGCCTTCTCCATTAATTGTGCCTTCTAGAAAGCGGTTAAGAAACAGTCGGCCTTTTTGGCTCTGTTGAATTGCTTGCATGGTAACATTTACAGGACACGTACTTTAGATAAGTAAGTCAACTTTATTTCGTAGTGAAAAAAACTTCGGTTTATGTTTATAATTTGCATTCGTGGAAGAGGTTCTCATTGTCGCTATACACCGTTCAAATGGCTCTTGCCAACTTTCCCTGTCGTAACAATTTAAAAATGTGCTGAGTGAACATGATGCAGCACCTGTCTCGTCCCTCGGCCTTGCTTTTTTCTTTTAAAAGGCCCCGGATGAGAGTGCCGTCAGGCATGAGGTCAAAGAAAAGCGACGCTACTCGTAGCTACTGTTGTTCCTGCAACGATATGTTACCCATGTCGTGTCTAGCGGGAAGCGTTTTCAAGACCAAACGAGAACAAAGGAGTCTACATGATTCTTCACATGGCAAGATCTTTCCGCAAGCTGCTAGAAGTTCAAAAGAGGCCTGTGGCAATGACGATTCGAATTAGACGATTCAAACAAAAAAAAAAAAACAGACATAGAAAATCAAAGCAAATCTGGTGACATCAGCAAAAAGGCACTATCCTCGGCCGTGCTTCCTGTGTAGAAAATTGTCTGTAAAAGCTTTTGCAACAAAAACAACGGAACTTAAATGCCTGAATGGCACGCAGCTTTGCGGCCATGTCTATTGTATATGTAATTCATCGTAAAGTCTGAGGACTTTAGATAGACTGCTTTTTGCTTATTAAATTATGCCACATATTAATATGGCTTACTTGTCACCTCTGTTTACAAAATAACAGCGCATCTTTTTTTTTTTAATATTAATTTTTTCAATATGATAACTGATTATGGATAGCAGCATGAAGGATGGACAAGTATTTAGCAGATTCCTATCTAAAAGCGTACGCAATGCACTTTCTGCTCGAATGCTTGTAGTTCTAAATAAGCTATTTGATTATTACGTAACACTGGCATTAGTTACCCAATTTTTCGGACCAAGCATATGGGCTCGTTTGTGCCTTATGGGCTGTAACTGGTTGTTCATTTTAGAGGAGAGCCCACGTAGTCGATCCGATTCGCTTACCAAGTGCACCATTGAAAGTTTAATACTATATTAGAGTATAGTGAGTTGGGTTATTTTTGGGGTTTATTTGCAATAAGTCTGTAAAAAAATGGTATGCTCGAATGAACAATGAAAACGATCAAAAATCGATGAGACAGCTGTAGGGACGCAGATAGACGTCGCTAGATTTCCAGCAGTGAAGTACAGCAGGTCTATCTGCGTGCGGCATAAATGAGCCACAAATCAGCCATTTGGGTTGAAGAAATGGTCCAAACACATAATTTCGTCCGTGGGTCAGTATTTCCATTTATACTTACCACACATATAGAATATAAATTTAGCTAAACTGAACTATAATGTACGTAGGCCAAACTTCATATACATATCACCTACGATTAATCTACTGGTAATGGAAAATGTCATAACATAAAATATTTTCCTATTTAGTTTGTGTTAACTTCTTGTTTAAGCGATGCCATTTACATTTGATAAACATATTATAGCCACACATTTTGTGAGCGGTACTATAATAATGTTTTTACCTATAGTATGTTCATATATGTTATAGAGTAATAATAGCACCTATTAATGGCCAAATATATATATATACATGGCATTGTAATCGTTTACGGTTGATGGTTCTGTGATGCTTCAAACATGTTCCACGGAATATACCCGCGTTAATTTGCACTATAGATCAGATACCTCGATACTAAACGTTGCAACTAATGCCAGTACGTATTGATATCATAGGGAATCATCCTCATTTTATTTAGGTCTTTTTTTTTTTTATTTATTTATTTATAAGTCACCCTTAAGAAGCCGTCTCTACACTTCATTAATCTCTCAGTGTATCCACCACATTTGCTGTGGTGACGATGTATACACAAACTCTCGGTAGTTCAAATCGTAGTAGTTTTTAATTCATACTTCCTTCGATGATCAAGTTTGACATCTGAATTGTACCAAGTTAACTGAGTACGCCGTGTCCTGGTAAACCTGGCCCCTCTCACTTATGCTTTTATGAAAAATTACTTTTGCTCTTCTGCGGCGAATTTGCAAAGTTCTTTTTAACTACATTTGAATTACTGTAGATCGTCTCTCTTGACACTTTTATTGTTGAATACTATTATATATATATATATATCCCAAATACCCAATCCATGCCAGGACACTAGTTGGGAGGACGCATTGTGCGATGCGTGCCGCATAATCGAGATTCCCTACGTTCTACACACGCTATTTCCGTACGGACGCCTTGTTTCTCAGAGGTTTTTGAACTACGTAGAAACTTCGAAGCGTATTTTGGTAAGGACAGAGCATACTCTATGCGCATTCGTTCGGCTGCGAAAAACCTACCCTTCTCACACTGCGCCGGCTGAAGTTGGTGCCCCGTCTCTATTTCATGTCGCTGCCCAGACTACCAGCTATTTTCTTACCTCATAATTCGAAATGTGGCCCCTGATAGTCGTTTTACTCGGCTCCCAAAAAATGAATCACGTGATGGTAACAGTTTGTATACAGGACAGAATCAACTGTTAATATTATAGTAAACGCAGTAGTGCTTTTCAGCAGGCCATATAGCTCTAGGTAAAGGCAGGACGTTAAAATGATGAAGGCATAGAAAAAGATTATGTAAGCGCTGATGAAAACCGGGAGGGCGGGGGGGGAGCGTCGAAGCTGTTTTGCCTTTCCTTGATATTTGTTAGCAAAGAAAAAAAAAAAAAAAAAACGCACAATTTATCGTCGCTGTAACAACAACAACGAAATTTTCAGAAAATATTGAACGTGTTCTATCCTATTTTTTTTTTCTTTATGGAGTCACAGTGTTCGCTACATCGTGCAAAGCTTTGAACTCTGACAGCAAGAAACTACGCTTTGTATTTTCCCTTTGTAGATTTAAAATATATACTTCGACGGCACATCGCCAGGTGCAGAACACTTCCTCGGTAATATTGACGGGTCATACCTGAAGTTTGCATTGCCATAGTAGTGAGTATGTCAATTCTAGATGGACGAAATCTGTATCTATACCATTCATAAAGTATCGTTTCTTGTAGTTTTCTTCTTTTTTTTTTTTCTTTTATTTATAATATCAAGGGAGCGCTAGCGTGCATCAGCGTTCTTGTCTTTGGCCCTCTGTCCGCAACGTCATGAAACAGTCCCGAGAGACGACAAGTTACCTTCGAAGTCCCCAATAGCTGCCTAACGTTAAGCTGCTTATCTATTTGTCTTCTGTACAGGACATGCTACTGCGGCACCAGCACGGGGATACAACAATATAAAAGCTTTCCTAAAACTCAATATTGGGGATATAATAACTAACTGGTTTAGTTAGCAACGACGACTTGTGTGTTTCGTTAAATTATTGTGAGGAATTATTAATTAGGTTCAAGACCTAAGGTTATTTGCCTCTTAAATGATGGATTTTCCTTCAAGCCATCTTTCGACGCCAACACTAGAGGGCAGAGTGCAGAAAGATTCGGGAAAACGATGAACATTATCGGCTTTTGTCGCATAATAGCTACTGCGATTTAGTATGGTTCTTATGAAGCTTCTGTATTAATTAGCTTTTCTGTGTCTGCTCTTGTATCATTCGTCCGGGATCTGCACTAATCAGAGCGTTCTAAAATAAACTACAGTTATTGACGCGGTTTTATCATTTTATTACAACGTAGCCAACAAAACCAAAATACTCCGACGGCGGCAAACGATATCTTTTAGACAAGGTAATGCTTGCCTTTTAAACCCATAACTTCGGCGGTAAAGAGAAAGCTCTGGATACGCTCTTATCGTTTATTGCGTGAAGGATAGGACGGTTTCACGACTCTTGCCGTGGCTTCGCTTTTACCCTTTTACAGTCTGTTTGATTGATGCTGTCCATTACCGTTCGGCGTTGCTCTTTGACACCGCGTAGGCTTTAGCTGTACTAGTGGCATGATCGATGACCGCCATCAACACCACCACCTTAGCCCACACATAGTTAACTCATTGGTCCGCGTCCGGAAGCGGCGGCCGCATCGCCGCTGAAGCCCGCCTACGCGTCGACCACCCACGTTTGATCCGTCCACAATGGCCTCTTTCCTCTAGTTGCGTCCTGCTTTCGTACCATCGCTATAGATTCGTCCGTTCCCATCCGCGTTTTCCCTAAGCAGAACTACTTTCCCTTAACGGAACTAATAGGCCATTGCCAATCTGTCCACCACCGTCACCCCGACCGCAAGTCATGTACACCGGTCGCAAGGCAGTCCTAAAGTACCCTAAAAAGCCGTCGCATTTTTTTCGAACATTTCCAGCATTCACCCTTTCCATTCTATTCTGTTTCTTCTTTATACCAGAATAGAGACTAATCAATGCAGCTGGCGCCATTCATGTTGGAAGAATGTTCCCGTTCCCTGATGTTTGTGTTCAGGCCGGATGGTTTTTGCCCGGGTGCACTACGCTGTGCGTCTCATCTATGGTGATGTATAAAGCCCGGGTATAAAAAAGCAGCATGGCCTGCCAGTTACGCCGCTGTTTGTCACGGAGTCTAGTTTGGATCGGACTTGGTAATCGCAGACCTCGACTACCAGTAACAGATAGGACCCGTGCCGACTTAGAAATCGGACGACCGCCAGCATCTGCTAGCGAACCGTATCATAACACATTGCTACAACTATTATCGATGTGACCGAACGTTATCCACTGGCACTTATATCTAGTACGGACTATCCGCAGGCCTCGCGATGATAGTTGCGCTCTGGGAAACCAAATTGGCTAGCTCATTCGATTTGCAGCAATGAACGCAGAGGACATTTAGAGAAAGGCCGTATGCTCGATCAGATAGATGGTAGGAACATTACTGCAGTATGAAATCATGTGCCTAGTGGTTCCTTGTTCTGGTCGTATTGCGGATGGAAGCGAATGAAGGTGTTTTAGTTGCTGCGAAGCGGTGGACAGCAAATGGGGTTCAACTGTTTTATAAAGACTCTTATTGAAGAGTGAGGGTAGCTGCAGGGACAATGACTAAAACGTCTCACAGAATGAGAACAAACTGCTTGAATGAATCAATCTTAGTCCATCACAAATTCTATCAAATTCACACGATACCTATCTGCTTTGATCACGTAGAGCAAAACATCCCGTTGGTTAGTAGGATTTAGCTTGAAGGAGGCAAATACATCAATCTAAGGCAACAAGTTTCGTTGTTTATAGCGCGAAAAAAATCAATAGGTCACCAATATCAAAAGAGGCAAACTTCTCTCTGCGAAAGATGGTATTTGTTGTTCATGCTAAGAAATGAAATAATCGGCTTTAGGCATATTCCTTGAAAAACATCTATTTTTTGGTCGTAATAACCGTACGTCATCTTGTTGTGTGTTTATGTAGAAACAGCTAGTAGCACATATTTCTAGTACAGACAATACTGTCTTGTGCTGGATTATTTTTTCCATACATTTTACATTTTCTATAGAAATTATACAAAATGTGTCAAATAGCCTTTCGTGAAAGCAAGTTTATCAGATATTTGTTGAAGCTTTTCTGCTAGGGAAATTTCTGTTTTGAGAGAGGATGCCTTCGAGCAATGTTAGAGCAGTTTTAAGCAGGTAGTCCGTGTCTGCGTAGGGTCGTATAAGCCACAGATATGCGCTATGTTTACTTGGAGATAGATGATCCGACGAGTAAACTGTTGGTCCTTCTCAACTACTATATAAATATAGGCCTGTTGCGGTACGCTCACCTGGCCAGCTACGTAAATACGTAGCTACATGCTAATATTGATAGATTAGTCAAGTGCCTTTATGGACATGCCTATAATTCAACAGATGCCTAGCCCACGAAATAACCAAATAAAGCGGCTTTGCACGTCTTCACAATGAAACCGATAGTTCATTCCGCTCGAGCTGAAGCTGATTCAGTACGTGCACGTTGTAACCTTAGCTTATGCACGCAATGAAAATACCCGATTTAAAAGGAAAGAAAAAAAACACTTTTAGTATGGAGTGTCACGGCATCACGCTTGTCATTTAGTCCTATTTTGTTCTATTATGCAATCCATCCATTATATACATGTTATCTAAATAGATTTGACATTGTATCATATGCTGTATCTATTTCAACCTTGTAATACGTTTTGCACCTTGTAAATACCATGCAACGGGGCAAAATTGCCTACAGTACTTGGCAGTAATTGGCAGTAACGTGTATTTAGAATAAGCACGTTTCATCCCAAGCACCGAAAGTACGAAGAAAGTCAAAGAGAGAAATAGATAAGCTTAATATGGCAAGAAACATTTGAGGCCCAATCGAATCCCATATTGAATCCATTCGCGCAACGACATGATACAAGCGCGACTATGAGATTCGTCCAGCCGTTATTGTCTACGCAGAACTCATTGTTACACGCATTTACTATGGAGTAGAGATTGCTGCACGCAATGAGTCTTGCTTAGGATGTAGCCGCCCTCTTCTGTGACTGTCGGTTTTTTGTATCGTTTAAAGAGGCGCTCGTAGCGATAAGATTGACATCAGTTTTGAGAGTCAGACATTTTTCGTTAGGTATAAAAAATAGCTATATTAGTCTATCTTCAGCAGCCCAACAGCTTCAAGAAAATTTCAATAGCTTAAGTAGTCTGCAGTCACTTACAGTTTGAGAAACGCACGAGAGGTCCTTTTCGCAACAGTAGATTTAGCAGATCTAAAGCGTGAGTCTATACGAAGGACACCTTGCAGGTACTTCGACAAGATCTTCAATAACGGCATGACGTAGAATACAAACAGAACATGATAATCTGTAGTCTAAAGAAGGCGCCCATGGGAAAATACTACTAGATCTCCGTGTTGACATTCTACTTTACGCCAGGCTCGCTAACGTGACTGGACAGAAGACGTCGAAATTCAAGACGTCTCATCTTTAGCATCCGTCTCATTTGAAGCCGCTAATATTCTATCAGTGAAGCTATTACGTGAATTTATCGGGAAAATTATATGCGCAATAATTATTTTTAAATATGTTTGCCCTGTGCTTTGGACGCTGTTATAGATAGTAATGACGTCTTTGCTGGAAATAGTTACTCTGCTGAAATAACGATAGCCGGCTTTATCTAAAAGCAACAACTACATATTCCTATGCGCTTTCCCGACACGCATAGTCCTATGGCATTTCATTGCAATGAAAGTATGGCCGGATGCAGAGGTGGGAATAATCAAAACTTCAACATGATTTGCTGCTGCTTTTGGGTACTACGATAATTTAAGCGGGTGTTGCAACGACTGGTCTCACAAACGAGGCACTCTCGACTGTTAGGCGGTATCAGGGTCCAAGTCGTTGGCTTTTTATCAGCCTCGACTTCGGAAGCCGTAGAGAAAGATTTTAGGGCTGGTGTAACGGTCATTCCAGAAACTAACTTCTGCTGTGCATATCTCAGGGCTTACTAATATACCCGTAACCCTATAATTCTACCTCGAATTTTTCCCTTCGATGCACCCCCCCCCCCCCTACAAAGAGGCTGTCCGTAATCATTAATCGATGATCAGGTTATTTGGCATATTCCTAGATTTCTTGTCTTCTATCGAACCTCTCTCCCACTAGAGACTTCACTATTTCCCCACTTCTGCAGCCGTTGCTGTTACGCGAGCAATAGCACACTGGTTAGAGTTCTTGTAAACACATCCAACAGAATTGATTAAAGCTGCCTATCAAAGATACGCCACAGCGGAAGTATAGACGCAGGCACGTCAAGAGGCCTATCGTTTTTGTGAATGAGAGTGGATACTATGTACTGTATGACCACAGAATAAGTTGCAAATGCAGCGTCAGTGTTGCAACTTCAAATCATATGTTTATAGAGGTACACACGTACGTAATGCAAAAACGGTGAGGCTTTGTACCCAATTCAGTTAAGGCGTAAGGCAGAGGCATTAGTATGTATCGTGGCAGACAATTCATTGAAACGCTATGTTTACATTTGCCATTGACACTGTCCATCCAACTTTCTCACTTGGGTATGGTATAATAGCATATGTATAATTTGGTAGGCCCAAACAGGCTCAAAGCAATTTTGAAAATCTCTCAAGGTATTGGCACAAGTAGACAAACCAGAAAATTTATATTGGTGGAAAAAAAAAAAACGACGTAACAATGAAAATGAATATCGTCACGAATAAATGTCACTTGACAATTTTCGTTCGTGAAAAATTAATTTTGATAGATTTTCTGCTAGCATATTGACAGTCTTTATGTGCCATTTTCAAACTTAAACGTCATTAGTCGACCTGTTTACCGTCGCATGCGTCTATAAGTTGGTGTAAGTCGCTGAGAACTTATAATTGATGTTTGTATATTTTAAAGATATTACACTCTGTAGTCAAGGTGTTGTAGTTTCATATTATTTTAAAACGGTAATCACCTATTATTCTCCAAAGGTTACATATGCCTGTGTCTAAAAAATATATTGAAAATAATTTGGTTTTGAAGGCTGAGTCGAAAATGTCCATTAAAGTATGTAAAATGTAAAGAAGGATTTTCTGCATCTTTCATCGTCAACGATCTTTGCGTTTTTACAAGGTTGTATGTTCATAACTTAAGATAATTTTGACTATATTCGACACCCCCACTTTATTTCATTAGATTTTGTTATAAAGGGTTTCGACTGAACCTTCTTTACCTAATTAATCTGTTATTTTTTCCCCGCAAAACTGCAAAAAGCCTAATGTTTACTCGACTGTCAGATTCTAAGTGATGATGTCACCTCATAATACCTCATATTAAGTGTTCGGACTTCATTATGCTTCGTTTTTGCCAACGATAATGTTAATAACCGGGACTCAAGTTTAGTCAGATCGTACCCCGCGCTTGACACACAACATACCGAAAACTCGAAATAGGCGATTGTGGTATGCTGTTTTGGCTGAAATGGCATTACTGTGACAAGGACCGATACGTACGAGTTGATACATGTAGGCTTGTTGAGTATAGAAGATTAAGGACGAAGGCACGAAACGGCGAAATGGACGGTGTCTGCCCAACAAGCCTATGCAAAGCACGTCCATATATATATATAGACGTGCCTACTTACAGAGAGATACAGTATCTTTCGCCTACATTATATTTAGTTCATATAAGTTAAAAGTCTTTGCTGTTTTTAGATAAAGTAAAAGGTAGCACTGCTTTGTTAGTTTCTGTTTATGTGCCAGTTAAATGTTTGGGCCTCATATTATTTGCTGGTAATTAAATATATATCGCTATAGCTCTGTAGGCCATAGCGTTTCAGGCCATTGAGGCAGACGAGATGTATTACTGGAAGCTGCGCGTTATCAGTCTTGGCTTGTATGTTAGACCTACCAATCTCATGTCATCATCGCTCGATCATGTCTCCATATTTAAAGATGAAAGTATGAAACCGACTTTACATTCGGTGATCGAACGTTGTGCCCGCTTGTTTTTCGGGTCGAGTCCCCCCCCCCCCCACTATCTTGGCTAGTCCACAGCGTTCAAATAAAGATCAGGTCAAATTTTAAGTGGCGTATACTTCGGTGGAATAATAACGCTTTTAATAATAACATGTACAAATATAAGCGGTGCAGATGATTCTACTTGGGAATTACGGTTTGGCGATATGTAGATTTTGTTGGTGCCAATCGGCGTTGATCTATAAGCAATATCGGCAATAGTTCTGTATATGCATGAAGTTACTGGGCTTCATTTGCTGGCAACAAGCGATTCTGCTAAAGCATCGCCATGTAACAGGGAAACGAGAGTGGACTTCAATAGGATATTTGAAAAAAGCTATGTTTTAATCCTAGTGGGAATATGAAGGATATTGATATGAGGTTTTCAAGTCTCAGCGCGCTTTGGTTGTAAAAGTCTTTGTTTTTCTAATTTGTTATCTAACACGCTACTTGATTCTGTACTCATGTCAATTTTAATAGGCGATCTTCTATATTGTCACTATGTTAATAACACTAACAATGTTAATTTTAAACAGCGAGAAAGCTCCTCTCGTTCTACTATTCTTCGCTTATTTTCCCCTTCGTTTTAAGCTGATCAGATGCTTTCTGTCGGCCACGAAAGCACTTGCCGACGAAAACTGCATATTACCCAGATTGCATGTCTTCGTTGTTGCGTGGACAGCAGTGATACTCTGGCTAGGAAGTTTTCTGGGTGATATAATAATCGTATAGGACGTTCCTGAAGTTTGGCCTCGGCAGCTTTTTCTTTTATTTCATGTATCGTTTTTATCGATAGTAGGCGCATCGGTTATTCCTTTATTTGGGATATTGGCTCAGGCAAGCCGGGCTGGCTGTAGCTGTGACAGCCCCAATCGAATACGCTACGCTCTTTGTAGCAAACAATTCAGAGATATTACATACGTACCATTATGCATCCGCAGTGGTACACCGCTTTCTATGGGCCGTCTGCCAATACCCAGGAGTACAACGTAGTTTGACGCGCCGAAAGACTCAGCATACCTTGCTGCCGCCTTTTATTTTTCCTACCTTAACAAGTGAGTGAAGTGTCATTATCAAAACGAACACTTTTCCACTTACAGAAAACTAGATTCCAGAGAGAACTGATTGGAGTGCCTTAGGACCTAAGGACAAATACTTCTAGCGAGTACACTTGTCACTGTTAGGCCATACACACACACACATGCATAAGCGCCTTGAAGAGCTCATGGGCGACATTTTAAAGACAATGCTTCGTAATCTAACCGTGGAACTGTTTCTTGTATAATATAATAACCTTCTATATATCGTCCTCGCTGCGCAGTCTGATAAGGGTACGTTAGGTTCGGATGATACATACAAAAGTGATGTGATATACTGCAAAGCTGATAAGTGTCGTAAATACCGTGAACAGCCTGCCTAGAGCGGTGAGAATTCAGTTGAGAGCAAGTGAAGGTACTTCGTTTGAGTTCTGTATTCTGAGTGGTTTCTAATATTACTGAAGTAATGAGTGTGCATGTTATACCATTAGGTAAACTATTTAAATATATTTCTTCGGTATCACCTATTTGGCAGGCGATCTAATGTTTTCGTGGTGTATAATCGGCAAAAATCGTGTTAACTGTCGTAACTCCTGCTTTAAATTATAACACTGACTGTATTCTGTTTAATGATTTTCCTTTAATCGAAGCTCCGATTTTAAGGCTACCTTCAGCCCTGGCCTGGTTCTAAAGCAGCTGATCTGCGGTGCCTTTCGTAATCGGGCTGTAGTTCAATATTTGTTTTTGTCTGTGGAAGCGATCCGGAATCACAGATTAGGGAAAAACTGTTTTCGGCTTAGAAATAGCAACAGTTACAGCTTTGGCTGATATTGGGTGTAACTTAATAATTAAGGTTTGTGATTAAAATTATACGATCTAAACAACCAAGTAGACAGACCTTGTACTTTTATTACGCTAAAACATCGATTAAGAGTTTCATTTTCATTAAGATCCACTTTTGTAATAACGGTTAATCTTATGTATTGGTCTAAAGTGGACATAAAATAAAAGCATAAATATAATTTATTTCCTTATTACCACACATAATGAAAGGCTATTCCACAGCTAACATGAGACTACTCTTGACAGCCTTTCAAATTCAAAGTCAGGAACATGTGCCGAAGCACCTTGAGGAAAAATTGTTGCAGGCGGCGTAGTTCTGTTAAAGTATGAGTGTATGAAAAAAGCCATGCACAAACATTCAACTATAGTCTGATACAGGTCGCCTATTACTGGATTATTGGGTGCCTCAAGTGGTAATCGTTGCTGTTGATCCCATAAATTTCACAAACTTTATCACTGATTGGCCATGTAGTATACCCCCCCCCCCCACCTTCGTGCCTGAACCGCGTTTGTTCACATTTCCTTACTAAAACAAAACATTTATGCCGAGCGTATATTTACTGATGTTGGTTTATAACACACCTCTATAAACCTCAGTAGCGCTTCCTGGCTTATGACGACGACAGCGGTGATGACCCAGCTAAATGGAGCTGATGTATACTTTTCCTACTATCAGCTTGAAGACTGCGCCCTAAAAAACCATATCAGCAGTTTTCAACGTTTAAGTTGTAATTGAAAGAGCTGTTGTTCCCTCTTGTTGCTGAGAATCTGCGAGCGCTCCTACCTTCCAACTAAGACAGAAGGATCAAAAGGGCAATATAGTACTTTTTTATGATCCCTTTAAATTGTCTCTTCATAGAAATCCGTTTGACGCTAGTAACAGAGGCCTACTTCTACAGATATGTCTACGGACACTCATAGATACATACATACATACACACTATTTTTTGTATATTCATTATATAGATGATGAACTTCATTGATTTGCGGCTGGTTGCAAGAGGAAATAACGAAAAACAAGCGCAGAACGCGAAGGTTCAAGCGAACCAGAGTCGGTCTGAGAAGGGGTTTGCAAGTCGGCGCTGCTTGCCCTACATAGTCGATGGGGAATTGAATACGGCAATTAGCAGATCTCTAGTAACTATCGTTCCTGTCTGCCATATCTGGCTGTTTCTCGATGAATTGTTTAAGCCGTGGCTCGTTAGCGAAGCCAAACGTGTACTCTGCGTTGCCCTAGCAACAGCTTTGCTCTTCGCTCGTACCAAGTACATTAGCACCATTCACAGCTTCCCCTCTTTGCTTTGACAGTGACTGCAACAGTCGCAGCCGGGTTTCTCACTAACGAAACAAAATGACGCGGCGGAAATAACGGCATATACCTCTAACGGCAACGGCAGCTGTGGGCACGACACGAGCTGTGCTAACAACATCGACAACAACAACAGCAGCAGCGATGGTTGTTGGGATGGCCAACAACAGCGACCGGAACAGCTGTAACAACGAGTTAGAGGGTAATATACATACATGCACGTGTAATGGGTGAAGGTTCGCTTATGCAGTATGTAGAAGAAGCTAATGCTTGTTTTTGTTCAGGTTGACCACTTCTACAATGAGGCGCGCGGACTCAGCCTCGGTAGCTAGTGGGAGTGTATGAGTGCAAGCTGCTTGCCTCTACGTGTGTGTATGCACAGTTCGAACGTCTACCAGCTAGGAGGTCATTAGAGCTTACACTTTTGTCTTGGCAATTATGTATTCGCAGCATTACCAGTTCATGCTTCTCTTTCTCGGTATAAAGAACCGATGATCTGGAAGAAAGCAAGCGGCGAAAGAGAAGCTGGAAGCGAAGCTAGAACGTACGAACGGCCTTGTAGAAAAAATCCTCTTCGTTTTATGGTTGATAGACCGCTAGAATTCCGAAGTCTGCTTCACACAACCAGGAAAGCTTCAGTAGCGCTGTTCTTTCGTGTAATCTCATGTGCTAGTTATAACAGCGAACGTATGTTATTATTATTATTACCAGAACGACTATCCATTCGACTTAAGCTACTTTGGTCCGCACATCACACAGATACTATTTACACGCTCGCAGTAACACGTTTGCATCTTCTCCTATTATCTCCTGTTTTTCCAGGTAGCTGGCCCTACCCTCTTTCCAAATCAGGTTGCGTCATACTCGGATTAAACAATGACAGGCGTAGTTAGGATCACCGAGCTCTTGACGTCCTACATACGGTACTACCGAACAGAGAATTCGGGTACGCCGACACCCCTTCCCATCTCCAAAATACCTTGACAGTGTTGTCCGTTCCGCTGGAAGGTTGATTTCAGTGCGGTTGACATTAAATTATTTAGGTTTCCTCACCACCCTTTTCCGTCATGCCCAGCCTGCTTAACGAAGACACTGCCGGGAATGAATGCTTGACAGACTGATGCTGCTATTGCCATTACTCTGTGATAGTAAAGTGCGGAACAGCAATACAATGCGAAAACGCATAAATAATTAGGAGGCAAAGCAAGCACGAGTCTGGGAAGGATTTACACTGCAAGTATACGTGTATAAGTAGTGCTGAAGGATGAGCTGTCGTAGCCATTTGCACGGACGCACAAACCAGTGAAGAACCTAGATTAAATGCTATCTACGAAAAAAATAATCTGATGATGCCGAAACGTCTGTGGAGGAAGGCCCACTTTGAGGGAATAGAAAGGGACTGTATGGTCGCCTTGAACATATGGCAGAGGTTTATTTGTGTGGCAAGCACTTACTTCTATATATATAGTAATATAAATACAGTCATTCGGAAAGGAGTGGAGGGAGACTGATTAAATGGAGAAAAAAACATTGTGTGTCGTATATGTATCTGGCTTCTTAGTATAGTACAGTTTAGAATTTACGTTTGCGAAAAGGATATAGGAAAAATAAGGGTCTTCACTGCGGCGCTTATGGGCTAGACGTTGAAAGTACGCTGCGGGGTTAAATGGTGAAGAAACTGTTCCACTTGTGACTGAAACGCCCCACTGATAGTGAGAACCTGGCATTGGAAGCTGCGAATAGGTAGCCTTAGGTAACGGTACTGATGGCAGCCTAGAGACTGGCGCCTGTCACGCTGGATGGAAGTGCGCGGGAGATTTATAGGGTGAATTAGGGGCAGGGCAACCAGGACGTAGATCTAGAGAAACGTCCGAGAGGAACAACCCTGCATTGCTTTGGTCGAGGGGGCGGCTTTTACCGAATATGTCATCATAGTCGGTGCAGCCCTCCAACACACTGTGGTGCTCCTTTTCCCACTTTCACAAGCCTGCATCTACCCGCTCCTCCGTATTCAGCGCGCTAACGGCAGCTTGACACCCCAGCAAGACTCGATAGACCAGCTAGTGGCTGAATGGTGAGGAGTATCAGGATTCGCGGAAGTTCTTGTTACCATCTATTCTCTACCCCCATCGAATACTATATCATAGCTGCCAAGAGCAGTTTCTTTAAAGCAGATCATTCAAAAGAGTTTCCGAGAGACTGGAGGACCATACAATTGCGGGCTCCTTTCTGGGGTTGCAATTTTCTTTTGAAAGTTGGAGAAAGAAAAAGAAGAGAGATCCAGCAAGAAGAAAGTCTGAACATTTGCGGTAACCTAAACCCTTGCCAGAGGAATTGCTCTGCTGTTACAAATATGTATCAACCATGTTGCATTCGTTTTATCGTTGCTAAGTAGTAACATATCCTATGGTAACCTTTATTGGATAATAAATTTATAACGCACGTACACGGCTGTTTTACAGATGCAGAAGGATACGTCGAATGTGTATGTTCGTGTAATCTATAAGAAACATTAAGGCCGCAAACAATGCAATATCGATCTTATTACGTATGTATACAATATTCGAGCGCTTAATGAAGCATCTGATACTTAATACTATTCGAATACCTGTAGAGATAGTACAGGCTAACTGTACGCGTTCATATATGGCTGGCAACGTGAATAGACGATGCCGCATATTAACCATTCGGTTTTAAGGTGCCATCTAAACCATCAAAGGATCCACAAATCAAACTAGATAGGTCCATTATGTGGTCATCGAAAAGCTATTTCCTCACATGAGGTTTTTCTTATTTGGAATTGTAAAGCAGCCTTGTATCTTATGGGCACAAAAGTTTGCTTCCAGTAGGAAATTCTCCGCATAACTGGTACGCTAGACCCTGGCGAAGAAGCGCTCGGAACAAAAACATTGTACAAGCGTTCCGATTGTACGCTTTATTAGAAATAAAATTTCATCGAGCCCGAACATGGCGGAAAGATGAGATGTAGCGACTGCCAAAAGAGTCATCTAGAGATGGAATCGTGCCTTTGTTACTTGACTGCCCAGACTCGAGCTCGAGATTATCTAGTTCTGTTTACGTAGCGCACTGGAAACTGACACATGGATATCGCTTTAACATTTCCGTGTCGATCGATGCGATCCTAACACTGCACACAGGCGTGCTTCCCGCGGATAACCGACTGCTAAAACAAACTTCATTTTAATTGTGATAGAAATATTGCACTGAATACAAGAGTACGATTCGGCAAGGTTCACGATGTGCAGGCATGAATTACGTGGAAAATGGAAAGACGTAAACATTCTTGCTTTCTGTAATCAGGAAGCTTCGTAAATTTAAGCATTAGGGCTACTAGGTAGGATTTTTTAGCATCGAATGGATCTGAGGCCATAAGCCTCAGATTCTTATGCTGAGGTTTCTGAGATACTAGCTATGTAGTAACTACGATCCCCACTTGATTCTCTGCTGTTGGTCTCTATCTACCGTCAAGGCTGCTGTAACGAACGGCAAAAATAGGATCGCTAGAGTTTAATTATGCAAACATAAACATAAGAAGTTGATAGGCTCCAGAAGTATTTTCAGATCTACACGGACTACGCTATCCCGCCCGTAAACTGCTGGTACATCGTTTTACTAACGTATTAGATGACGGCTATAGATACATTTAGTGCAACTTTCGTTTACTTACACAACCGATAAAAAACATCGCAGGCTTTTTTCTAATTGAGTTAAAAGGGAAAGCCTTGCTTTATTTGGGCAACTTACCGATTAATGCAGATACAAATACGATCTGATACAGTATCATAAATAAAGCCATAGGCCTTAAAACGATAAATCGAGTAGTACACCGAGAACGCATCCTTGCGACGTTCATATCTAAGCGCACTCGTCGCCCAATAACGATCTATAGAGGTCAAAAGTTCACAGTTACGGGTCCTCCTTGGGCGCGTTGCACTTTAGGCCGCGGCCGCTACCATATCGAAACATGCTGTTGATTAAGGCTCTGCCATGTTTTATAGCCATTACCGTACGTCGTGGCATTCCCGGAGGCAGTGAAACAATATTCAGTGCCTTTCGTATTCAAGTACATGCAGCGTCGTTCAATAGCGAAATAAGCTTTTTGGTGATTTAGTCCAAATTCACACAATGGAATCGCTCAGTTTCAAAGAAGCGCTTCGTCAAATGAAGATAAATCATAATCAAATAGCGCTCCTAGATCCATTATGACGGGTGACTCCAATAGCGCTCTCGCAACGGGAGCCAAGTTACAACAGTTCCATGTCCGACGGGCTGCTTCACGCTGTTTTGGCTCACCGATATCGGAAAGTCACTTTCCGGCTCTATTCCAGCTGTAGGGCAGGGGGATCTAGTGCAAATGATGAAGTATGTAAGAGCGTGAAAGCTGCATGGAAACCTCGGTAAAGGCGCATTCGCCCGGGCGAGTTTACCCTTTCCTTGGAAAGGGCCTTACGGAGGAAGGGACATCCAACAGCTCATCAAACGTCCTAAAGGGCCTTATCCGTATCCGCATCAATGCCAGGAGTGCATTGAGATTTCCAAGAGACATGAAGCGTGCTCGAAGGAATAGAACCGGTTCGCATCCTCCGAAGACGTGTCCGGCTTGTTCAGCTATCGTTGATGCTCCGATGTAGCTTCAATGACGCGCAACATCTTCCTTATTTTTACACCCTTTAGGTATACTGTGCGCCAAAGATCTTAGTGTATATAGTGCTTTAGATGTAACACGTGATTTACTATGGGCTCCTTAAGTATCTGACTGCAGAGAAATAGATGGTTTCTATTTGACAGGAGTAAAAAGGAAACTTCTTTCGTAATTGTGTATTCCTTTCAACATCAAAAACAACAAATGCTGTGTTGATTGATGCTATTTACAGAGGCGGATACAGGTAGCGGTAGTCATTAGGGGCACGATAGCCGAAATGGATGAGGCATTTCTTTTGTAAATCTAAGTAAAAGGATAGCGAGTAGCGGTGTTGGTGTTTTTGAGCATCTAGCGTACGTCTGCTAGTTGTGCTGAGATGAGCATTCGTTTAATGAAAGATATTCATAGATGTCATTGATGTGGCAATAAATTTTGCCTACCGGTTGTTATAGCTATTGACGCTTAACGATTGTCGTGTACATTGTACGTATGTGAAAATTTATACCATGAACATTTCAGATGGCTTGCCTTATCAGTTCAGCCTCATACCTCAGGCTCAGTAGAAGAACAATATATCAACCAAATTTCCCGTTCATTGAAGTGACGTATGCCATCATAGTACTGAGCATTAGGGATATTATCAATTTCGTTAATTGTTTGTCGGTGAAGTGCCAGCGGAAAAACGTAGGAAAATGCGCGCACTTCAGGATAAATCGGTCAAATTATAGACAGATAAACTATAAAATATATATATATATATACAGTAGGTTACGCCTAAATATATAAAAACACAGTTTCACTTACAAGAACGACGAAGTATCGAACAACAATATTAATAACTATTATTTCTATATAAAAATGACTATCATCAAAATTTCGACAAGGTATCTGCACGTAACAACGTACACCATAATCACACTATGCACGTATTTTTCCTAGATTTTACTTATAAATGTAAGCGTATATGTTTAGTATTGAAGCAACTATATGTTGATTTATGAACGTTGCAGTGCCTTATGACATACGAAAAAACTGTTAGCATAAAAAAAAAATAAAAAAAAAAGTGTTATCCAGCGCTCGGCTAGGGGACCATGCGAAAAATAGACAATGAAGATTAATCGAAAACCTACATTAATTATGTAAAGAGAAAATAAAAATGGGTACCACTACCCGTTAGAGTTTGACGCAGATTCTACAGCAACGTACTGACGGGGTACAACAGAAAAATGCTATGACGAAACGATTTAATAGGAACCAATAAGTGGCAATCTATGTGAGGCTTTAGAAAACTGAATTATGTTGGGGCGCGAAAAGCTGATGCTGTTCATTGGAAAGAAAGTAACGATCTGCGATACGGTTGGTAATGAACTTCTTTACATTTTTGATAGATTAAGAAATTAACAATACATTGTTAACAGGAGGTCCAGTTGACTGTAAGTGTTCAAACGATGCGATTAACTCAGATCAGAAGTCGTATGCTACTTCAGAAAGCACCGCGCACTTCATTTTTCAAACCTGATCCCATTTCTAGTTATTGAGCTTCTTTCATGAAGATAAAGTATCGACACGCACAGCATCGTATTCCATTTCTTCACTGAATATAATAATCTTTTTTATCAAAGTTCCTTGTAATATATATATATATCATAGAAGGTTTTAGCATGTCGAAATTATTCTACTTACCATATATATGGTCTCCTTGCGTAAAAAAACATCCAGTATGAGGAGCTATGCTTTCATGACGAAAGACGTTCGTAGGATAGAAATCCACAAAAGATACGCATAGAACCGCTGCCGTACGTAGATTATACTATGTCCGTTGGATTAAATCAAATAAATGTGTCATTATTTGACATAGTGATATTTTTTTTTATTTTGAAGCAAGAAATAAATTTCTCTCGTTCATTCGTAATTATATATAGATAAAGATCATGTCCAATTGTACATTTCATCTGCTAGTGCTAGTGCTTGTTACTATGAAATCTGTGTCATCTAGACAGGGTACATGTAACCATAGGTAATAGAACATCTCAACATTGGATCAAGCTAATCGTGACGTGATCCGTTTTCTTGATAGGGTTAGTTATACGCCAATATGTTCGTGTAAGGATTACGCAACTCCTTTACTGCTTGAAACAATTCCCATAAGAAACTAATACAAATACCATGCTATCAGGACATGCTGCACGGATGGTCTTTACATATCCCAGACGGAACGTCAGAGGCCGGTTATTATTGATCGAAATAATCGTGTCAGGCCAGACAAGGATGCAACGCTATGCCGCTTACGAGGGCTTTTATTAGATAATGGTTTTATTTGTTCTGCCAAGAAGAAGCAAAGCTTTTGCGACTTACTGAGGCACATTACGACAGCGACAACTCAATGTTTCCCATATCGAATCTGAACTATTTGGGCTGTCTCTCCGCTAGATTGAACATTCAAAATTAAACGTACCCTCACCCCTATCACAGTCTATGAACACGTAAGTGTGATACAAATATGAGGAAAATCACGCAGCTGAAGTAATGCAGACCTGAAATTTTGACCATTAACAAGAACACAGGTCTTGTTTTTGCGGCACCCCGTTTCTCCTTCATACACGCTTCGTATTAGCCCATTTTAACGGGATCTCAGCTCACATTTTGAACACATCAATCGAAAATACTTCTAATTGGAATGGTTTTACAATTCCCTGGAGATAATTCTTGGCAAAGTGTAGATATGCGAGAGATTTTAAAAAATGCTCATATAAATAGATACGCATAGTACGGATATTGCGGGTCAATGTAAAGTTTTCGTCGGCTTTAGTAGGCTACAATGGCTAATTATCGTGTTATTATCTAACTAGATATTGCTGAGTAGCTGATGACAATGACTAAAATATGAAAGCGGTTCCTGTTAATAGTATTATATATTTGGTCAATCCCATAATAATAATAATAATAATATATTTTCTAACTTGATGAACATCGTACAGTGTATATTAGGTATGCATTCATATTTGAAAAGTTCCGGCCACAAGAGCCCATAAGGGAGCAATCAGGTCCCATCATATAAGCTCCATTTTAGACAAGGTCTCATGAAGAGTTAAGGGGGGAAGCAAGATAGTTAGCGCTTGCGGCATTAGTAATTACCGAGTCGTCGGAATCTATGTGATGCTAATGGACAGTAGCTGTTACCGACTACCTGCGTTTCTACTAGCAACAATTTTGACATGAAATCGGCAATCGTTCTTAGGAAAAACGCCTTGGTACGTTTTACTCAATGCCCACACACGTACCCGACCGGTTGACCTGACGATGAGCGAATAGCGTATGGTCAGATAAACGGGATAAAATCATCTGTTTTTTTCTCGGTTTTTGTTTTCGGGGTGGTGCTCCTGTTGCTGATGCTGTTAAAAACTACGAAATTGATTAGTTCGGTGTTTGTGACACACGTTTGTACACATCGATATATAGAAATCTTGAAATGTTACTATTTAAGATAAACAAACTAAGTATTTTCACAGTTTTCATTGTTTAAAAATACAAGACGTTGCTTGCGTTTGTGGCAGATTAAAATATCTGTTATATTGAACGCTATCTAGCTGTTAGTATCATTTCCCTTTGGCCAACAGATGTTGTTCTTTTCATACCAAGCAAAAATATCGTCAATGCAATATTATACTTATATTATACTTATATATACTTATATACTAGGTGAAAAAATGAGTGACAATGTCGATGTATTTTGAATCGCATGTCCACACATATGCAGGCCTATATCAATTGGCCGTTTATGCCGAACAGGCCACTTCCTTTCGATTCGTTATTCATGCCAGCCTTAGGGAGGTCTAGCCGTTCTGGCTAAGTTATCCGAGGGGGTTTCGTCGTATTGACGATGATATTTTCCAAGAGCTGAACTCGCGGTCAACAATAACAAAAAAAAAAACACCGTTAGGTTATGGTCGTGTTTTTTAGTATTTTCATTTTGCTATTACATCACATAGCACATTGAAAATGAACTATTGTCAGTTTTAAATACAAAGACGATTTTTCGCTCACCTTTTGTCACGATAACGCATCAAGTAGTGGTTGAAATACAGGACGTTGTCTGCGCAGGGTTAGGACAGTATTTTGCCCTGGAACTCTCGAACCAGCGCATTCACGCTCCTTTCGTTGATGCCCTATGTCAATTTTGTGTATAAATAGTTTCTAAAGTTTCCGATCGTTTCTAAACCGATCTTTCTAAAACGATCGATGACGTCTGTGATGTGTTAAGGGAACCCTCTCTTCTCATCAAGAGAAACCGGTCAATTTCAGTGTCCACCTTGTTTGTATCAACATCCGTCCTTGGTTTCGTTGAGAGCTCAAATGCTCGGAGTGAGATGCACTGCACCTTAGTCGAGTACAGACACCTACAAACTACCAGGCGGAACTTCACAACAGCTAGATACTCCTAAAATTCTGCCATGCGATATAAAGGCAGCTTCCTATATTTTAAAACTTCACCTGCCCAATGAGAGCAGACATCGTCCTTCGGGACATACCGGTTATAGCTACAGCCTTTTGTGGCGATGTACTAGAGCGTCAAACCCCAAATGCATGTTGGTACAGTAAATAATGTATGCTATCCTTGATTGTAGTGGAATACTGAGGCACATATTCAAATATAGCTCATTAATTTCTCTCGAAAAAAGTCGTCTATTCAATCGTACATAAAATTGCTATGCACCGTCGAAATAATTTCCGCCAGCTAAGCTTTCAACGACGATTGCGAGTACCTTCCCTTCCAATATTGATGGCCTGCAGTATCCGTTAGGTGACGTCGTGACGGGCTTCAATAATGCTAGGAACAAAACAGAATTCAAATAAACGTACAATGAGCCCCGTCGTTACACGCTGTTTGCGAGTGCCTTCTAAAAACAACACCCCTTTTATGCTATAAATGCACCATATCAACGCTATACAATGTGAACGCACTGTTTGCGCAAGCAAGCATGCGTCCGTATCTGAGTGTGTGTGTGTGTGTGTGTGTTTATATACTAGCTGATCGCGAAGGGGTATCTGTATTGATTGCTGATCACAAAGTGAGGGGCAGACAATACCATTCATACGGTAGTGATTAAATCTTGCCCCGGCAGAAACGCTACGGACCGTTATGTGAGTTTCACTGAAGACGACACGGTCACTTTGTGGCGTTCTAGTAGAAACGAGATTATTAAATGAATGCCGTAGAGGCCAGACAGCCAAAGCAAAACCTCACGCTATCCAGACTAGCGGTATCTAGTCATCTCCCGATAGCCTGCCTATAATTAAGCTGTGGATATAGCCGAATTAAAGGTGAATATCGTAAATAGATGGTAAAATTATAGTGACGTCTATTCTATCTACACACAGTTAACGGGATACTAGCCGTCGTTGCAATTGTTTGCCGTGGTCGAAAACCAAAAGTGCTAACATCACCAACAGCCAGTGGCTCGCATCGCTCTAACGAACAGCGTAATATGGTGTAACAAATGATTATATTAAGTAAGCGAATACCGCAATTGGCAATAGCGGAAAAGTGCCCGAGAACTTTACCTTCTAAGGACTGATTGCGAGTCCACGATCCCGTGTCTCAACTTTTCGTGCCCCATTCAAAGAGATGCCGTTGTAAAATTTGTTTCAAGGTAAATGTGCAGAGAGAAATAGACGTCAGTCAAATTTACGGTGCACCTTGAATTTACCGAAAATAATTTAAGATAAATATCTATAGATATTTCTGCGTGATAGTTGTCTCAATATTGACTCTCCTTTAAAAATCCTAAAAAACTAATACATGATCACTGATTATATTGTAACCTTCCCAAGATTACGGCAAATCTACGCTAAACTACAGTGATCTCTTTGTTTTGCTATATTTTGAATTTCTAGCTAATTCTAGACTACGTGCCCGCGTAGAGGAGACGTTATCGCTTATGTGGTGCGAAGCGATGCAAAAATGTTTCTATACATTGGTTCCATTAAAAGTACATGATATATATAATATACAATAAAAATTACTGTTACTCTTATAAGTGCTAAACATTCACAGATAGATAGGATAGATAGGATGGATAGATAGATAGCTAGGATGGATTACATAGATAGATAGGATGGATTTATTTAGCGGTCTCGTAACAATTACTCTGCAACACAAAAGAACACAACGAAGTATTCCTTCAAGGCATACTATTATCACTAAATATATAAATAAATATAAAGAGGACGTTAAAAATTCTACTAGAAAAATAACGTAAAGTAAAGCAAATTTAGACCGACTGAAAGAAATGAACAAGGCTTGGCGGCTCTACACTCCAACACATCTAAGATACCCTTCCAAATCGAAAATAAAGGTAGCCCTCTGCCCCTCAAGGTATTTCCTAAGCAAATGCTTGGAAGAGCTTTTCGCTAAAGAAATCTAGCTTCATTTGAGTGAAGAGCTGAGTGTGAATGTTCCGAAATAATGTTTGATATATGGGAAAAATCTTACTATATAGGAACAATACAGAATAATTTCTATACTGTACTCTTGGTACAATCGTGTTTGATATATTCTATATCGACCTTGCATTGGATTGTTTTAATCACCGTTTTGTGCAGTAATAGGCAGGTCCAGAAGGCACGCGTTCTGATAGACTCAATGTGCTCGACGTGGCATCATGAAAAACCTATCAGGCTGAAGTGTGTTAGCCTTATGGAATTGACGATTTTTTTTACGATAGTTTATTACTGCAGTCAAATACAGATGCATGAGATGCCACTGGGAAGCCTTTTATCACAAATATGGCGATTTCGAACTAATGGAATCATGTTAGCGTGCATTGTTTGTATGTTAAGTATAATTATTACCGATTAAACTTTTCACGTTTTTCTTAAAAGCGATGAAATTTACCGAAAATGAATTGGAACACGATCTATCGATACAGCTACTCATATAAACACCCTCTTTCAAGCGCTTGTGTTTTCGACATCTCGGGACGAACAGTTTTGGCTGACTGAAACCAAAGGGGAGTTTAAAGATCACCCCCTTTGGTAGATTTCTTCTTTTCGAAAAGACAGTATTTTTATTTTTTTCTTCGAATATTCGCTGACTAATTTGTTGTCAATTTTCGACCTCGCCTATGCCGACTGCCGTTCTAACACGCCTCAGTTTAACATGGTAGCTTTTTTCACCGGTGAAAGACTTTCAGTTACGACACAGTTGAACCTTTCATACAATAATGGTCCTGTTAATTATAGTGCACATAATTATTTCGAGGTTAAGTTTCATTTCCGGAACTGTCGTGAAGTATAACTTCAAGCGGAATATAACATATAGCACAAATGTTTTCTCAACGTTTCTATGATCGCCTAAATATAATTAACTATAGGTGATTATAATTGGCGTGTAAGCATAATAAGATTTATGGTATTGCGATGGAGATTTATAATAAGCTAGATTCTCTCTCTAGATAGAATCATAGCTGTAGACCTAACGTGGCCTGCCGCCCAAGCCTTGAAAGCTATAGGTATAATGATAGTTTATATAATTATATTCTGCATTAGTAAAAACGGCAAATAGAAAATGAAGTCCCTTCGAACCTTTGCAGACGATCTAAAAGAATGATTTTGAACTCGTGTGGATGAGTGATCGCGGGAACGATTCATAGGCAAATACAAGGCTTAATTTCTTACAAAGTGTTTCATGTCACCATTAACAAGGGGCATAATGGCAATTTATCAACAATTAAATGCGAGCTATCAGAAAAATACGGGGCACTTACCTTTTTACAAGACGATTTACACGAGCTAAAGCATATTGGATTATTACAGAGTAACTTATTCCCTGCTTTTATAAGAATAACCCCAAAAATCCACACACCCAATGTTTGGGCGGTGCATAAAGAAGATATATATTTTGTCATCATTCTAACAGGCTCTACGGGCGTTGTGGCCTGGCCACTTCACCAAATGTCTAATCCAATATTGAAATATTTAAAAATCTTGTATAGTTTTGCAGAGCCGACTAAAATTGAAGATCGACACAAAATCTATAATTTTTTATTTTACGTTGCACCTAATGGATACTCGCCGGATGACGTTGGATTTGGACTGGAAACCTTCAGTCAGTTCAATGGTCTATTCAGCATATGGCCTCTAAATCCTTTAGTAATAGACAACTTTAGCTGTAACTACCAGAGAAAGCAGCTGCTCGATAATTTTCGTATTATGTTAAAAAAAAGCCTCAGTATCACACTGTCCCTAATATCTTAATAATTGGGACTGTTAATTATTAGAAATTTATACTGAAGGACATCTCTAGGAGCGCACATAGTCTTGTCATTTTCAACGCATCATTTGGAAAAATTGCCAGTGGCATTTTGCATTACTCTGCGTTGTTAAGAATTTAAGTGATGCCTATTCTGTT